>NC_043008.1:33190904-33268404 GCF_006345805.1 Octopus sinensis
ATTTTTTTTAGTTTCTTTTGTACTTTTTAAAATTTATTTGTATTTAAATTTTAACTTCAAACTATGATACAAATAAATTAACTATAATTAACTCTCCATTTTCTTGCCTTTTTAATAATACTCATTATAATAATCCCAAACATATCTTGCAGATTTTCTACTAATATGATGGATTTAAAACCAGTGAAATTTTGAATTTATTAATCCCTAATGAGGATATGACATCCTTAAAATGACTATATATATATATATATACACACATATATATATATATATATATTGTATGCGGCAAAATATACTAGACATTTGTGTTCTGAAGGTAATCCTCATGCAGCTCTTTAAATTATAGTAACAAACCAGCCAATGGGGTTTCTATTTCCACAAATTCACTTACAAGGTTTGGATAAATCTGAGGTTTGGTAGAAGATGCTTGCCCAAAGTGGTGTACAACAGGATTGAACAAGGAACTTCAGGTTTGCAAAGAAAACTTATCTAACCATTCAACTATGCCTCATCTACCAACACAGTAATGTATGCATATCACACATTAAACAATGCTGTTTTCATTAGATCTGTGGGGAAGTGTGAGCTCTGTAGAGATAAAGACTAGGTAATATCATATCCCGTCTTTACCTAGAAGTAAAGACTTGTGCCATAGCTATGCCTTAGTTTCAATTGCTAAAGTCATTCCACTTCACTTATTTATCTGATGTTTAATGTTCTTAAGATAGCCATGAATGTAACAATTTATCATTTTCATGTCCTTTGAAATGTCTGCTTTCGTTCATGATTACATATGTGAAACAATGTGTAAAAGCTTAAAAGAAAACAGAGAGTGATAGAAATATAGAGTTAGACAGGCAGAGAATAAGAGACAGACTGATAGTTTGACAGACAAAGAGCAAGAGGAGAGAGAGAAAGAGACAGACAGACAGAGAGGTGGAGAGAGATCAAGTGGAGCAGTCTGGAAACAAAAGTTGCACATAAATAGTGTTTTGCTTTTTTTTTGGAGGGGGGTTTACTTACCAGAAACTTTATCAAGGGAAATGATATTGTTCATAAGCCGGGTTGATATCACAATTTCATCAAATACAGGAATGCTACCTCCAACCAAGCCTGTGTTGCCACCTTGGGGTACAACAGCAAGATTTCTTTCATTGCAATAACTTAAGATTTCAGAAACTTCTGATGTCGTTTTCGGAAGCAACATCAAACATGATGCACCTTAAAGAACAAACACAAGAAAAACAGTCAAATTCAAAAATTCGTAACTAATTATCCGTTGTATACTACTAACGTCATTCACTGTACTCTACATATCTAATCAAAATAATGTGTGCTTCAGTTTTTGTCACATTTTGTTTTCATTCTAATATCAGGGGGAAGTCACCCAACAACAACTGGATGATTTCATCCTGCACTTCAAACCTATGGAACAATTATATCTAATATCTCAGGAATTTCACACATAATTTCATCAGTACAAAAATATACATAAAAGCCATGTCTCTTTCATGCTGTGTCTTTAAAGGAAGAATAAAATAGATAACACGGAAATTATGGGGCCTAATGCAGCTTTGCACCTCTCCTTGAAAAATGCATTTTTTTAAAAACATTTTTTCGGATTCCTACGTTTTAGATGTCAGAGATTACGAATATGCAAAAATTTTTTTTTTTAATTTCATCCCACCCAACCAAATTTAAAATTTTCATTTGCTTACTTTAAAGAGATCACAGCAAATTGACGAACATATGCAAATCGAAATTAAATATAGACAAAAACAATTAAGTGTGTAGCGTTGGTAGAATGCATCTGCGCTCTCTGAGATAAGCAGTACAAATAATGTCGTAGCAGATAACAGTTAACTTTTGGATGCTACTCTGATTGGTTGGTTTTGGCGCAGTTTGTCTCTTGACATATTTCGCACCAATGTGTAAACCAACCAATCAGAACCTTCCAATATGATCATGTGATGCAGTCTTTTGGGGTTTTTTTCTGGAGCCTCTAGAATGTTATAAAAACCCAGCAATCCAGTGAATCGGGGTCTTTGGTCTTCGGCCATTGAACACACCACCACAGAGCAGCCAGTTCCAGCGATGACCAGACCAGCCATGTTCCTGCTCCAGCTAGTGACGACACCAACATACACCAGCAACGCAAGACGTCTCCACTACCGTCGCCTTCATCTCAACATCACCGTTCTCTACCATCGCCATCACCACCATCGACTTCAACGATACATACACAGCAACTCGCTTTAGGTTTAGCTTTCTCACTGTTGTGTATACACACTAAGGTTAACAGCACAGCACTACCGGTGAGATCTTCTATACAGATGTAACCTGGCAAATGGATCGAAGCCCAACTTTTACACACGTAGGTAACTGCTCTCCTCTTTGCCCTAACTTCATTGACACAGAACGAACTGCTATTGTGTACCTGTATGAACTGGTATTTATTCTCCATCTTGTGTCTGGATACTTTCTTTGCTTTGTATTGTTGTCTCACTCTTATAACACACAGACACAAACACTTGTTGCACGCACAGTTGTTAGCACTTACAATGGACACACAGGCACATATGTGCACACACTCAGACACTACACTCTGCTAGCACCTATACATGCTCTTATTGTACACATCTGTAAAATAAAGTCTTCTTTCTCTCAAACAGTAGAACGGTTGTGTTTTTCTCCTTATTCTTTACTGGCACTCATATTCTTTATACCATGCGTTTGGCTATCTTCTTTGTGGGACGACCATGCAGCGTTTAAAAGGAGACATTTCTGTCACCAACTCCTTTACACACGGTCGTTCACTACAAGTGAAAAGAATTTGTGTTTTACTTGTGTTTGCCTTGAATAATCGTAAATAATAATTTAATGCAAACTTTATGAGAAACAAACATTAATGTTTAATAATTAATATCATTAAGTTTAATAAGGGGCTCAAATTTCATCCCTCCCTCAATTTTAAGTTTTGAAATTTTTCATCCATTTATTTATCTATCTCTCTATCTATTTATCCCTGTCCGTTTATTCATAAAATATATTTGTCAACTAAATGTGGCGGTCCTATAGAAGACGGTGTTACTGTTGTTTTTAGCCCCAGGAAGACATTCATATCTATCTCTTTATACACATATCTATATGTTTACTGAATTGAAAATTTTGAAAACGTGGTTTCTTGCATATTCGGAATCACCGTCATCTAAAACATAGGGAAAAAAAGTTCAAAATTCTAAATGGGGTGGGGAGTAGGGGAGGGTGTGTGTGTTTTTTGTGGGGTTTTTTTTGCATATTCGTAATCTCCGACATCTAAAACGTAGGGATCCGGGAAACGTTTTTCAAAAAAATGCATTTTTCAAGGAGAGGTGCGAAATTGTCTTAGCCCCAAATTGTGTTTCCGCTTTATTTTGGAAGCTGTTAAGCTTGAACTGGTTAAAAAAGGTAGTCAGATCCTCCTAAAATCAAATCTTACCCCCTTAAATAAGGAAGAAAATGAAGTCCTAGACATCCACAATAACAGATGGGTAGTCATGGTTGGAATGCGTCTGAACATAGGTCTTGTTCAATCAGGGTTGATCAGGGATTAAACAACAACAAAGGAGAGATTCGATAATTACAACGCTCAGGCATTAGATAAGGGAAAATCTCAGGCGATAGAAGAGTAAAGGTTGTAATGACGCCTGTGACTTTCCCAAGGACATCAATAATTAAATGAAATGAGTTTTAATACGGAATTGAAACCGCTACACAGATTCGATTCATTGTAAATTTAACATTCATCGCACAATTTCTATCATGGAACAGAAAAGTTTAATGGTGAGTGCACAACTGATTTAATCGAGACTAGAAGAGTAAAAGACCCACACGAGACCCGACAGGATTCGAAATCAGAATCCTATATAATTGGCGAAATCGGCGCAATTGGTTTTCAATGTGAAATACTGCCGCCTGTTATTCTGAGGGAGACTGTGCAGTCGATCATCCTGCTGGAAACAACAGCCATAGTCTCCTAAATTTTACCTTAACGTACTTGAAAAGGACTCGTTGGGTAACGCGTTTATGGGTGCATCGTCTTGAAAATATACGAGGATGGTCACGGCTGGAATGCCTTTAATCATAGGTCCGCTAAATCAAAGCTAATCTTTGGTTAAGTAACAACATCCAAGCATTACTAAGTTGTAATTGAAGACGAGGAAAGTTTGAGGAAAGAAAAACAAGATATAAAAGGATGGAACTAACCGCGGTATATTTTCATCCAATCTGTGTTACAAAATTCCAAGTCTGCAGAGTCTGTTATACACCTTGACGAGGTCAAAATACTTTCAAATACAGCCAAGTCTTTATCACTTAATTTTGAATAAGAACCACGCAAAATTTCTGGGTGTTTGACCGAAGTTAATTCTACGTGCGTAGATAGAAACCGGCCGTTTTTCGATAATATAGAACTCCGTAGGTGACGGCATTTTGGTAATAGTTTTCGGGAGTTAAATAAAATAATATGTTTTGTGTGGGATAATAAGTGAAACATGATTGACAGAGAAAAGAAATAGTTAGCAAAACCCCAGCTGATAGTTTAATGTTGCAACGAAATGTTTTAATGTTGTTATAACAGTTAGAGTAACCTCCCTTTATATATTTGGGGCGTACTCTTTCTCTTTCTCTCTTTCTCTTTCCCTCCGTGTGTGTGCGTGTGCGCGCGGAATTTAGTCAAATTTACTCTTTATTTGTTCACTTTCTTAGTTTCCTTTCTTCCCTGTATTACTGTCGCCACTTTTAGTTTCTTTTTTCATTTTACTTTTGCATTTTTTTATAACATTAAATCAGATCTAACCCCATATTGGGAATACTGAATATTGTGATGCCACTTCAGCTCCGACGCACTCCGTAGAGACGCCTCACACTCTGACAACCAGCTCTCTAGTGAGGGCTTTGCTGCAGCACTCCAGGGTTTATCTAAATTGAAGCTCGTTAACAGGACCCGTAAGGGAGCTCGGAATAACTTTGCTCGCGCTCTCTCCAGCTTGTTGAAAACCATATGTTTATCCAACAATGCGTCCAACTGGCAGAAACTGTTTCTGTTCCCCCGCATCTCTCTCCACGTGCACGATGTGAAATCGAGCTCCCTTGAATCATCAGTCAAGCGACAGTTCCAGCTGAGTCCACCCTGACCACTTCTCACTTTAATTTGACATTGAGCATGGTGCCTACCGACAGGCTACCAATAAACCTTAAGCGTATAGTCAATGCTAAATTCAGTGACTGGGTCTCTTAGACGTCTGAAAGAGAAGAACCCACAGGCACCCCTTGATAATCAACTAAACTGGCCCAATCCCCCAAAATACTTGAGACCAGTCTTCACCTCTGAAAACATCAGAAAGGCAATTTTATCCTTCCCAGCTGGTTCAGGTGCAGGAATTGATATCTCCTTATCGGCCGGTGACACCCTACTTGAGTTCTTGGAGAATTTGACTCAGTCCTCCCTTATATCAGCTCACTATTCTTCAGTTCAAAATTATTCGGGCTCACCAAACCCAATGGAGAACTGCACCCTATTGTGGTCAGCTCCACCCTTCACCGTCTCACTGCAAAGGTGTGCTTACAATCGGTCTCTAGCTTATTGGAGGAAAGATTTTCCCCCACCCAGCTAGGAGTGGGCACAAAATTGGGATGTGAAGCTGCCGCCCACACTACCAGAACCTATGTTAACTTGCCCTCCTTGTCACCCTCAAATTTGACCTTAAGAATGTCTTCAACTCCATCAGCCGCGATGCTGTCCTCAGTTCAGTAAGAGAGAAGTCCCACAACTCTTCCGCCTTGCATGGCAGGCTTATCGAGAGCCCTCCTATCTCTTTTTTTTTTTTTTTTTTGGTGACCAAATCATCACTTCTGCCTCGGGAGTTCAACAAAACGAACCACTCGGGCCCGCTCTATTCGCACTGGGCATTGATGACATCACCAAGATAGGTGTCGAACTAGACCTTAACGTCTGATATTTCGATGATGTTTGTTTGGAGAACCTCCAGACAGGGTTCTCGCCATTACTAACATGATGGTTGGGGAGCTTGGTCGCCAGAGTCTCCAAATAAACAACTACAAATGTGAGCTCTGGCTTCTCAACATCAGCCAACTATTGACCTTTTCACAGAGTCCTTCCCTTCCGTTGCAATCCCTTCCCTCATCGGCTTGGTGCTTCCTAGGTGCCCCAAGCACTACCTTGCCTTTGAGTTCATCTTCCAGTCAAAGGTGACTGCACCCTTGAGCAACTGCTGAAAAATATTGAAGCTATCGAACCCCTGTAACGAAATGTGAGTGTGAATATCTTCTCTGGACCTTTTGGGGGTGCGAGAAGCAATCACTTTCCGTTGCTTTAATAATCCAGATCCTCTACCAGTCAGAAACAACAAGACGCAGACGTAAATAATATATATCTACTTTATTCTCTTATGACAATAACAAATAAGTGGTATATCTGGGTATCCCTTTGGTATAGATGTGTCAGAGCTGAACTATATCGCTGTAGAATCTACAGTGTTCAAATGCTAACGACACTGGTCAAAGATGGCGTCCGGAAAGAAGAAGATGATGTTGTCTGCAACAATTTGGTTAAAAGCCTTCGGCCGACTGCTATCATAAATGGACAGCGAGAAAATATACGTCCGTTGCCCTCGGTCGCTTTGTCTCAAGTCAATGACTGCTGCTGGACGCTAGTGGTCAATGTCCTACGATCCCCCTGCCTCGGCTAACTGCCACGTAGGCAAAAGGGTCCTTCTTCCGGTGCTTCGCGCATGCGCGAAACAGAAATGGACGGTGTGCGTGCGCGCACCGTTATATAGGATCACTACAGAGCTCCGCCCCAGTGCGAAGCAAGACACAAAATTCCCTGTAGTGACTATAAAACTCAAGGTGGATACCAGATAACCAAATAGCACACAATATAATAAAATGGCAAAATTTACATCATACACAAGAAATTTACCAAAAGGAAAAAACAGAAAAAAATACTCAAAATGAGCAAAAATCAAAAGTGCATGCGTGAAGGTGGATACGTCACAAAGAATAGAGCCTTCCGCTGACCAGCGGAAGGAAAGCAAACTCACAGTTAATGTACCTAGGCGAAATTAAAATCCAACTTCTCTAAAGGTGGTTGATCCTGCGAAATAGCAGTTAAATCAATTGCTGCAGGAGAGGAAATGGAATCGACAGATAGATCGCTAGTAACACAAAAGGCAAAAGTGCAAGCATGCTGGTGTGATGCGCGACACAGATAATTTTCTCTGTTAATTACGTGACCAACAGGAGTCTAACAGGGAAAAAATTACGCCTATACATGGCGCAGCGCATGTGAACATCCGACATTCTATGAGTCGGGAAAAGAATTAAGCTAACGCAAACGTGTTGCAAAAACAAGGCAATACACGTGCGAAGCAAAGGCGCATGAAATGCAATAGGGCTTGCCAGACCGAAAAACAGCAATGAATATGCCAGTGGTTGAGCGATTATATGCCTCGTTCGTACAGGAACAAAAGTATGACATGCTGGCGCGTTATAATGGACAAACAACTCTCTCTATGTATACGTGACCGACCTAGGGTCTACAGAAATGAGGTGTGTCCACAAAGGCAAATTAGCATGGAAAAACAAGCGAGAAAAGCATGTGTGACGTATGTATGTGAGAGAGATAGCATTTATGTGTGTGTACGTGTGTGCGACAGAAATACATACAAGGTGAATGCGAGCAAAAATAAAAATACAGCGCATAGGAAAAATGTCTCTCAGGGCTATTTCAGACAATGGAGTTAGTTTACCAGTCCGTAATAGCCTGATGCATAATAGCAGTTCGTTCTGTAACAGAATGTTGAGATCACAAATGCAGATGCCGGTTGAACACATATCGTGTAGCGGTTGTAGCTTCGATGCTGTGACAGGTTAACTGGGTACAGAAGAAATCTCGCAGATAGACTGTGCTGTTAATTCCTTGGCGCGCTATGCACGAACAGCGTGAAAGCTAAAGTTCCGCGAGTTGCTATGTACATCTTGGTCGACGGTGTTGAAAGGCGACGGTGGTGGTGGGAGGCGACTGTAGTGGACTTGAGACATATTGTTCTTAGTGGTGATGGCGACGAAGATAACGACGACGTGAAGTTCTAAGACGACGATGATGATGACGAAGGCAGAGAAAAAGCATCGATGATATGATGGCGTCCGTCATTATTGCTGAAAACAAATCGTCGAAAGAAGATGACTGCGTAGAGTTAATCGTGTTCCGACTTAGCAGAAAAACTGGATTTCTTTGTTGTTAAGTGATCTCTGGTTTTAGACCAGAATCACGTCGGGGTCACCAGTGTAACGTTAGTGTGTGTGTGAATATCTTCTCTGGACCTTTTGGGGGTGCGAGAAGCAATCACTTTCCGTTGCTTTAATAATCCAGATCCTCTACCAGTCAGAAACAACAAGACGCAGACGTAAATAATATATATCTACTTTATTCTCTTATGACAGTGACAAATAAGTGGTATATCTGGGTATCCCTTTGGTATAGATGTGTCAGAGCTGAACTATATCGCTGTAGAATCTACAGTGTTCAAATGCTAACGACACTAGTCAAAGATGGCGTCCTGAAAGAAGAAGATGATGTTGTCTGCATCAATTTGGTTAAAAGCCTTCGGCCGACTGCTATCATAAGTGGACAGCGAGAAAATATACGTCCGTTGCCCTCGGTCGCTTTGTCTCAAGTCAATGACTGCTGCTGGACGCTAGTGGTCAATGTCCTACGATCCCCCTGCCTCGGCTAACTGCCACGTAGGCAAAAGGGTCCTTCTTCCGGTGCTTCGCGCATGCGCGAAACAGAAATGGACGGTGCGCGTGCGCGCACCGTTATATAGGATCACTACACCCCGTTAAGGTTTTTTCATAATTAGAAATTACCTCTCGATCCTGAAGCTTCTATATTTATTCAGAGTCAGCTCATCTTGCCGATTCCCATCGTGCCTTCAATGCTTTGACACATAATCTTTGAGAGACTGGAATGCTTAGTCAATGTCAGACTCTCTCCAACATACCGCAATCAGGCTGTATTGCCCAAGCAATTTGGAAGTCTTGGTCTTCATAAGTGTTTGGCCCTCTCTCTCCTCTGCTTCCTTTCCTCCAACCACGCCTTCTCCACCCTGGTGAGCAATATCCTCTCCTCTCCAACATTGACCAGTTCCAACAGGGAGTTGGATGAAGCTCTCCAACACTGGAAGGAATTCGGCTTGTCTGCTCCTGAGAAGGTGGAGGACTGTCGGAGTCAGAGAGCTTGGGACAACATAATTTTGAAGGACACCTTCGACTCCCTCTTTATTCTGTCAGACCAGTTTTCAAGGTGCCGCTTACTGTCTGCTAGCACCAAATACTCAGGTGACTGGATTGATGTCATCCCTGAAGTTAATGTTGGTAGCTAATTGATATTAGATTTGTTGAAGGATGGTTGAAATATTTTGCAGTCAACGCTAGAGAATGAAAATAAAAAAAAATACAGATAATCAAGAACAACATGTTGTTCTGAAAGAGATATGAAGGATTAGAATTAAGTATCTCACTGATGGTTCATTTGGAACAACAGGAAAACAAGAATTTTAATGAAATATAGAGAACGATGATAAAAAATAAGAGACATGAAAAGATATTGGTCATTGCCGAATGAAGAAGATGTATGTGTTTGTATCAGGAATCCTTTGAACCCATTATAAAAGTTTTATTTCATCTTTGTGGTAGTTCTAGATACTGAGTTTGATAAACATTGCAAAGGTGACCAAATTATTGAAAAGGAACTGATAAAAAAGTGTTTTATTTCCGCAGTACTGATATCTATACCGTAAGTAGTTGAATTCATCTTTGTAGACTGCGAGAAAACTGATAGAAAAAGAGAGAAAAAGTAAGAGAATATAGACAAGTAGAGAGGATGAGACCTGTTTAGTCCCTCGCATAAGGGACTACACAGATTTTACCAAATTTGGTTAATCTATATATATAAAGATGAGAATGTCTGTTTGTCTGTGTGAATCCCTAAAATTCGAACACTACATAACCAATTTCATTCAAATTTTACACATGCCTTACTTGGGGTCCATGTAGTGTCATGAGCCCCAAAATTTTCAACTTCTGGCCTAATGCGAGCCCAGAGCAATCTCTTATCTCTTCCACTATTTCAATATTACGTGTCAAAAATGGAGCAATAATATCTCTCTATTGTAATGTCAGATACTTTCACTTTAATAGCTTCTCTATTAATACTGAAACTATTAAAGTGAAACTATTATCTCACATACATACAGGCATACATACGTACATACATGCGTATATATATATATATATATATATATATACATACATTCATATACACATACATACATACATATATGTAACAGTTTTATATTGATTAGTAAATAATTTGATGAAATATCGGAGTCACCAATTGTAACGGTATTGAATTTTAGTTGTAACGGGAGAAATTGATTGGTAAACAATGTTATGATTTGTCAGAGTCAGCTGGTATGACGATAAAAATTTGTTGTTATTATTGCATGTTGTAGGATGTGAAAGATGAACAATGCATGAAGTTTTGAGGAAGTATTATTTATGTTACAAATACCTTGCCTCGACGGGCAGGTTTTGATACATCCAAAAGCATGCGAAGTAAAGTTTGAGTTTGGATTCTCTTCATTATCTAGTAGAAATTGCTGAGACAGATAGAATGATGTTGTAGAACAGAATTAGAGCCAGAGAGAATTGTAGGGTGTTGTCTCACAGTTGCTGACAGTAATTTACATTTCTCCCGCTGACCATTATATTTAGTAGAAGATAAATCCATCCATCATTTTTTAACTGGCCAAAAAATTTCTTCCATGCCTGTTTGACCAGTGGTGGATCAGATGAACGAGAATCCTTAGATTCAGTTTCGAATCTCAGCTTGGAAACAGGAAGTGTTAGTTTATATATATATATATATATATATATATATATATATATATATATATATATATATATATATATATAATTACAAAGTGAGATAGGGGTTGTGAGTGTAACCCTATATGGGATAACATATATCCAATATACTGCCAGTAAAGCACCCAGAAGTGCTAATACATAAATGCTAACACACCTGGCTAATATGAGCATAATGAGATACTCTTATCTACATGGCTGAAACAGCTGTAAGATCTAGTTTATATTTATATATACGTATTGTACTTATGGTATCATGTTACTCATTGATGTGTACTGTTCTGTTCTGTATTATTGTGTTTGATCTGGATGTTCCTATGTAGTTGGTTAATAAATTATGTGAATGGATATTATCTGGTAGTTGATGATTGATTAAGTATATTCCTCCATCTTCTTATTTTGTATATATATATATATAATATATATATAATATATATATATATATATATATACACGTGTGTGTGTGTGTGTGTGTGGTTCTCCGTCACTTTCGCCGATAATGAATCTATCAGTTGATTTACTTCGTCAATGAATTAGCATATAAGTGGTTGAGCTTCCCCTAGACACGTGTACACATAACGTAATTCTTAGGTAGAATCGGCACATCACAATGTGACAATGTTTGGCGGAATTCTACTTAACGCATGGCATATAATCCTTCATAACTTATAAGCTTAAATCCCAGCAATAGATCATTAAATATGCTTATGGGGAGAAAGATATCGAAAAACATCAATACGTCAGACTGATAAACAAACGAGGAGAGTATGAGGTGGTCACGTACTAAAAATAACAGCTAAATAGCCCTTAAATCACGCAGCCTTTTTTTTTTTGCCTAATCGTACGAATTCCCATGTGTAGAATACAAATTCGCAAGAATTTTCTGAAAATTCCAAACATTCAAAAAGTTACGAGGTGTTATATACCGTAAGTAAAGTAGATCCACCAATGTTTTACTTTTAAATTACAGGAATTGCAGTCTTCGTCCTCACAATTTCTATCAAAACATGGATCAACACGTAACTATAGTAAAGTACTTATGCCAAAGCACGCATCGGGAACCAATCTTGGAAAATATGGTTACGCAGAGGACTTCTCTGTGTGTGTGTCTGTGTTTATGTACGTGCGTCTATCTTTTACTAGTGTATACGAGTATTAGCGAGACCGGATCTTTTCCTTTTGATAGACAGAATTCAACCCGATTTCTAGTTAACTAAACAATTTGAAACTTCGTATACTGGTAGAATGTGTCAAAAGAAAACATTATTTTCACTTGGGTTTCCTGATAAATTTGTAAGTTTAACGTAGTTTAATTCTTCGAATTTTAACCAATGAATCGCCGGTATTTGAGCTCAAATCATTTGCTGCGTCTAAAAACTCAGACAACATCCTGTTACTGTTAACGTAAACAGCGCACACACACAAACGTGTTATTCATCCTTCTCTCTTCTGTCTGTCTCGCTCTTTAGTCATCCGCACACATAAATGTTATACCTACATGTGTGCGTGCGCACATGTTTATATATTTATACACGTAACTCTTTTCTCAAAAAAGCCAAGTGAAAATGATGTTTTCTTTTGACACATTCTACCAGTATACGAAGTTTCAAATTGTTTAGTTAACTAGAAATCGGGTTGAATTCTGTCTATCAAAAGGAAAAGATCCGCGAGACCACTTTAAAAGCGGTGCTCCGCAAATGAAGTTCTGCGAAATAATAAAATGCATTTTAATTAAAAATTTTCAACAACACCCTTTTATTTACATATCATCATATTTTAATAAGAAGAAAAGAAGGGAAAAAAACATTAAAAATATAATAGATCATATTATCGAGAAAAAAAAAACTGCCGTAATTACCTCACCGAGGAAACAATGAAAAAGAAAAGGGCGGATTAAACCGTAGAAGATGGAGAGGAAGGCGAAGGGAATAAAGGTTGTACACCCAATACCAATTGTTCTCGGTTGAGTTACAATCTCGGCAAGACCTCGATGAGGGGCGGAAATCTTTCCACAATCTCTTACAATTCTCGGTGTCAAATCCACAACGTTTTGGGATCTTCTCGGTTTGAACGGCAGTTTTTGAAAATAATTTCTATGTAACTAAAAAATTTTAAACTTTGTATACTGGTAGAATGTGTTTATAAAACATCTTTTTCTCTTGGCTTTCTTGAGAAAATTCTATAGTTTGTAAGATATTTGGTCTTTAATTTCTTGCAGTTCGGCAATTTCAACCAATCATTGACGTCTATTGAGGTGAAAACTATTTCTGCCGTAACATTTTATGGCGGCTTCATATGAAAATGTCCCTGTTTTTTTGGCATAGTTTCGGTTGTAGTAGCACAGATTTCCGTCGATTTCCGTAAAAAACTTTTATTTTTTTACATAAGTAATGAGAGCGAAAGAGACTAAGAGGAAGCGATTTTATGACGAGAAGGTTTCTCTTTGAAGTCGGCCTGTGTGTGTTTGATGGGGTGTGGGAGACAGACAGTATGTTGTGTAAGTGAAGTGCTTCTGTTAGTGTGTGCGAAGAGACAGACATACATATACACATACACCGAGTAAAAAATTACGATGAATCGGCCATACATACATACATACATACACACACACACATACATAGATACATACACACACACATACATGCATACATACATATACACATACACCGAGTAAAAAATCAGTTATCTCTCTCTTTCACACATTACTCTCTCTGTCTCTTCGCACACACTAACAGAAGCACTTCACTTACACAACATACTGTCTGTCTCCCACACCCCATCAAACACACACAGGCCGACTTCAAAGAGAAACCTTCTCGTCATAAAATCGCTTCCTCTTAGTCTCTTTCGCTCTCATTACTTATGTAAAAAAATAAAAGTTTTTTACGGAAATCGACGGAAATCTGAGCTACGACATGCGAAACTTCGCCGTTTTTTTTTTTGGTTTTTTTGAGAAAAAAGATACCCTGTGGCCATAAACTGAATGGTGGATAACAAAACCGTTCCCTCTTTGTGTCCACCCATAATTATGACCCTAGTATCGATCTATTGCATTTCAATGTGTTTTAGGGTTAGGGGATAGGGTATTTTTTTTTCTTCAGAAATGTAAATAAATCTAATCTGTTTCTTAAACGAGGGACATTTTCATATTTCACCGCCAGAAAATTTTATGGCAGATGTTTTCACCTCAATAGACGTCATTGATTGGTTGAAATTACCAAAATTGAAGAAAATATCTTACAAACTACAGGATTTTCTCAAGAAAGCCAAGAGAAAAAGATGTTTTATAAACACATCCTACCAGTATACGAAGTTTAAAAGTGTTTAGTTAAATAGAAATTATTTTAAAAAACTGCCGTTCAAACCGAAAAGATCCACGTTTTGGCCTCAGAAATCTAAAACCCAAAAACTGTGATGTAAAATAATTTTTTTTTTTTAATGTGTATTTACGTACATATACAAATGAGAGTGAGAGGGAAGAGAGAGAGAGAGAGAGAGAGAGAGAGAGAGGACCAGTAAACAGAACGCGGTATATAATAAAATGTTTTCTATTTTAATGTAAAAACTGAATTAATAAGCATTCGTGTGTGTGTTATAAATGGTTGTTATGCTTCTGTTTTATCGAAGCAGATGTCGTTTGCTTCGAATACAACCACATATTGCCGGTAGTTACTCAAATCTCCCCTGTCCACACCCATAAACAAACATTTTTATCAAATCATCAATGACACGTCGGTTGCTTGGTCTGGAGAACTCTAATTACAAGGGAGATCACTCGATGTAATATCTTTAATTTTAGAAGATAGTTACACATTTATAGCAACGACATGTCATTATGTTCCATGTGAGTACCCACGTTTTATTTATTATCCAGCCTCTTCTGATTTGTTTTATTTGTTTATTCCGTAATTAGTGGAGGGAAAACAGAAACTAACAAATCACTCTTGATAGCGATTTTGATTATTCTAATCATCGTCCTGTATTTTATTTGAAATGCATTTTTATCGTTTAGATCTTCATGTATACAAATGACTTAGAAAATACGTTGGTTTAGTCTTTTGATAGAATGTACCCATCAATGGGTAGTGAACTCTTAATGTTATGGATACAGTGGGGTGTTAGTGAAGTTATGGTCTTTCATGCATTTTCCAGTACCCTAAGTATAATACGGAATTGAAGTCCGGTGTTTCGGTATTATTTGACGTATGTCCAAATTCCTTCGTTAGTCAAACTTTCCTTTCATCCTTGTGTCGATAAAATAAAAGTATCTGTAAAAATATCTAGAGTTTGTCTTGTAACTTATGGTAATTACTTTTTATATCAAAACAGTCATTTCTTCGACTTTTATCCCCATGAGAAGAGTGACATGGTCAAGTGAATACAGTAATTAGTGTTATAAATCGTAATAACGGGGTGATAATAGAAGACTAAATTGACCGGTCAACGCAGTTAATTAATACGGTAAATTTGCCGACTGAAAGATGCTTTACAGTAAAAAGCCTCGCCTTGCATATGAAGAAACGTCACTTAGAATTTAGTTGTCAAATCACTCTGAAACTTTTTCTCATCAACTGTGAAATTCCGTTTTCCACAGAAAACAGTTTTTGAAGTGACGCATTTATTTCAAGTATTTTGACAACTTCGTGTGGTCGTTATAAGTGAAGCAAATAAAATTAATTATTTTTAAAAACCACGCTAGCACAATTGTCAAAAATTCCATGGAAATTTCTTCGAGTAATGTGATTATCAAGTATTTTACGTAGTTTACTCCTCTGTATGTATGATGGGTATAGGATCTCTTGTGTGTCTGGGAAATAAAGAAACTGTGAAACCAGCGATGTGCTGCATCGGCAAAAATTCTATTTATTTGTAAACGTTCCTTCTAAGTTCGAATGTTGTTTGAAGAATTCCCTATACATTGAATGCTTCTCCCAGCGTTACACGAATTTATGAAATTGTATGTGTGTGAGAAAGAGAGAAGGCATTAGTTCGGTTCGATCTCAAACCGGAGCCGAAACCTCAAGTCTTACGTGTTGTGTCTCTTTATAATTGAACTAATGTAACAAAGCAAAAACCATCCTCAGATCTTCTCTCCGTAAAGTACATTTCATTTTAATTCATTCATATACATATATATATATATCTTTTTCTTCTTCTACAGGATTTCTTGTGTCGTGGCCGGCAGCTGATTGCCAGCAACATCTTTCTAAAGTGTGTTGTTGAAAGTGGAAAAGAAAACTGGATCTCTAATTGCATTTCAATACCTAATTAGTGACTGCTGTTATTATTTTCTACCAGCTGAATATTACAAACAAACACGCATACATATAAGAAAAATGGACTGGATTCTACTAGAAACGTAGTCGTTTACAAAGCAATACATAAATCCTACATATAAACATACATAATCAGAGTATCTGCCTCTTTTAAGTATGACAGAGGCTTACAACAGCCAAGTCTTGCCCTCTCGGGCCATATATCCGTCATCCAAGTAAGTGTTTAATTTAATTTTTATAATTTTGATGTATTTATTTATTAATATATTTACCCATATTAAGGTAGCAAGCTGGCAGAATTGTCAGCATCCCAAACAAAATGTTTAGCAATATCTGTCTTTACATTTTGAGTTCAAATTCTGCTGGGGTCAACTTTGCCTTTCATCCTTTCAGAGTTAGTTAAATAAGTACCAGTTGGGATCAGTGTAATCAACGTAGCCCCTCCCCCGAAATTGCTGGCCTTATGCCAAAATTTGAAATCAGTATATTTACTCACATTGTTCTTACTTTTCCAGTTATTCTGTAAAAATGTCATAAAGTAAAGGAAGTAGACCTTGCTTATGTTTTGAAGATGAGTATTCGAAATGTTCATTCAATAGAACTACATGGTCTTCAGACAACATCAGTGTAGGTAAAAGCTGGCCCATTAAATTACAAGTCCGGTCCTTATACTGGTATGCAATAATATTTCTGCACTTAATATATTTAATTGAATAGATAAACGGTTTTTATCTCATTCTGTATTTTCTGCTCATTAACATTGAATTATTTAATTTTGTTTTTAACTTTTGGTAAGTTGCATGAGTGTCAGAATGAGTGGAGCAACAGCATTTAATTATGTCCTTTCATGTATCTGAGTTCAAATTGCACCCAGGTCAACTTTACCTTTCGTCATCTCAGTGTCAGTGAAGCAGGTACCGGTAACATGTTGAAATACATTTAATTGATTATGTTCCTCCACACAGATTTGTTGCATTGTGTACATTGGATATAATAATAATATTTTTTTATCGTAAGCACAAAGTCTGAAATTTTTGAGGTGGGTTTGTGAATTACATCAACCCTAGTGCTTATTTCATCGACCTCAAAGGGATGAAAGGCAAAGTTAACTTTGGCAGCATTTGAACTCAGAACATAAAGATGGACAAAATACTGCTAAGCATATTGTTCTTGCTAATGGTTCTCTCAGCCTGCTGCCCTTATAATAATAATAATAATGGTTTCAAATTTTTCCACAAGTGCGGCCATTTTGGGGGAGGGGATGAGTCAATTACATCGACCCCTGTGTTACACTGGAACTTAATTTATCGACCCCAAAAGGATGAAAGGCAAAGTAGACCTTAGTGGAATTTGAACTCGGAATGTATAGATGGACAAAATGCTGGTAAGCATTTTGCCCAGCGTCTTAACAATTCTGCCAGCTTGCTGCCTTAACAATAATAATAATAATAATCCTTTTTACTAAAGGCACAAGGCCAGAAATTTTGGAGGAGGGAACTAGTTGATTGCATCGACCCCCAATGTTTCACTGGTACTTAATTTATCAACCCCAAAAGAATGAAAGGCAAAATCGACCTTGGCAGAATTTGAACTCAGAACATGAAGACGGACGAAATGCGACTATGCATTTTGCCCGGCATGCTACCGATTCTGCCAGCTCACCACCTTATTAATAATAACAATGATTATAATGGTTTCATATTTTGCCACAAGGGCAGCTATTTTAGGGGAGGGGATAAGTCAATTACATTGACCCCATTGTTTCACTGGGACTTAATTTATTGACCCTGAAAGGATAAAAGGCAAAGTTGAACTCAGATTGGAGTGATGGGTGAAATACCACTAAGCATTTCATACTGCATGATAATAATAATAGTAATTGTTATCAAGACAGTAGATCAGCAGAATTGTTAGAGTGTTGGACAAAAATATCTTGCAGTATTTCTTCTGGATCTTTACATAATGAGTTCAAATTGCCTTTTGCTCTTTTGAAGTTGATAAAATAAAGTATTAAGTATTGTGGTCAGTGATATCAACTAACTCTCTCCTTCAAATTTCAAATCTTGTGACAATGCTAAAAAATTATTATTATTAGGCATAGCCAAATATCAAAATGAACTGCGTATTCTGTAGGTCTTTCAACCCAGAAACTATGGATACGTTCCAGAAATCTCTGACCTGGAAGTACAAGAGGACTGGTGGCAGGTGACCTTGTTGGTTCAGGACAAACTCTACAGACGTGAGAGTGCCATGAGCTGGATCTGTCCATTCTGCATGCACTTGTTATGTGTTCAAACATTGCTGATTTGTTGAGGTATATTGTATAGCTGTTGTGTTTAGGATGAATCAAGCTCAGAGCTGAGTGCATTTTCAAGATTGCCCTGCCACTTTCCTTTGGCCAGAGAGGTCTGGTAGAGTCCTCTGTTTTGTATCTATAACAAAAGAAATTACATGGTGGGCAAGCTCGAAAGAGCTGAAAACAGAAAATTTTCTCTTCAGCCAAGTCCCTCATCAGCTTCAAGTTTCATTTTTATATCCTGGTTCATCTATTTGATATCTCTGTAGCTTCATCTCTTGTGCAGCTAACTTGCCATTGTCATAGTTGAAGTTACACTAGAATCGGGGTAACACTTCCCTGTTCTACAGGGTTGATTATGCAAATGACTAGCATGTGACCTACTTTGCCAGATATTTTCAGCATCTCAGCTACTGTGCCAGCTGGTCCAATTGTCTTCCCTAAACACATATTCTTAATCATTTTTTTCTTTAATCATATGACTGTCAACTTAATAGCTAATTACTCACTTAGGTCTACATAGAATAGTGCTTTCTCTTCATTCAACAATCTTATAACAGCATTTCCATACTTCTTTCATTTTGGTATTATTGTGGATGCCTCTGTCATTTAATACACATCTTTCCTCATTTTTGATTACCTCAGGTACTTGTGTCCTTTTGATAAGGTTGGGTTTTGAAGGCGATTTGGCTGTTATTTCTTGCAATTCGAAAATCTATGTAGAGACTTCTTTGTTAACTTCAGGTAATAGTATAAGAAAGTGTGGTAATAGTATAAGAAAGTGGGAGGAGCACACATACACACATTCTTGTAATGCTGAGCTAGAATGGCAGTAAACATAGAAGTTGAAAACAATTGAAGCCAATCTAATAAAAGAATATAAGTCAGACAGAGGGTGGTGGTGGTGGAGAAAATAGAGTGTGGGGGAGGTTGTCAGTGAGATTGAGAGAAGATAAGAAGACTGGGAGTGAACAGGGGGAATAGTTAGAGTAGACAATAGTACTACCATTGAAAAGCTTCTCTGTACTATTTAATTCCAGCTGTTGTCCATCTTCACTATATTTTTCTTGGTTATAAAGCTGTGAACATCAAACAATATTTATTATTTTTTGATTGGGCGAGAGTTGTGCTACCTATAGCTTTTATTCATGGTATCATTTGGTGGAAATTAATGGATAGGTTACATGGTGTATTGTTTTAAATAGTAATATCTGGATTTGGTTTAGACTAAACCATAAGACAAAGGAAAAAAGACGCACAAAACTTTATATGTTTTAAAAGTTGATAGGTATGGCTGTGTGGTAAGAAGCTTGCTTCCCAACAACATGGTTCTGGGTTCAGTCCCACTGCATGGCACCTTGGGCAAACATCTTCTGCTATAGCTTTGGGCCAACCAAAGCCTTGTGAGTGGATTTGGTAGACAGAAACCGAAAAAAGCCCTTGGTATATACATATATGTATACGATAGAGACTAACTCCTTTCCCTATATAAATATACATCTGTATGTATATATCTATGTCTGTATTTGTTCTCTCACCACTGCTTGAAAACTGGTGTTGGTTTGTTTACGTCCCTGTAACTTAGCAGTTCAGCAAAATAGACCTATATAATAAGTATTAGGCTTTAAAAAATAAGTCCTGGGGTTAATTTGTTTGATTAAGAGACCCTGCATGGCTACAGTCAAATGACTGAAACAAAATCTGCTTCATAGCCATAATAGTAATTTCTGATTCAGGGAGAAGGCCAGCAATTTTGAGGGAAAGGAGTTAGTCTGTACTACAAAACTTAGTACTTCAGTAGTACTTTATTATATCAACCCTGGAGAAATGTAAAGTAAAGTTAACCATGGCGGGACTTGAACACAGATTGTAAAGAGCCAGACGAAATACAAGAACATTTTCTCCAACACTATAAAGATTCTGCTAATCTGTTGACCTAATAATAATCATAATTTCAAATATTGTCACAAGGCCAACAGTTTTAGTGGGAGCAGCCTAGTTGATTACATTGATCCCAGTGCACAGCTGATACTTATTTTATTCACCCTGAAAGAATAAAGGCAAAGTTGACCTCAGGAGCATTTGAAATCAGAATGTAAAACCAGACAAAATACTGCTAAGAATTTTGTCTGATGAATTCACTGCCTTTCTAGTCATATCAATTACTATTAATTAGCATTTGAACCCTTGTTCTAAATCAATAATAATTATTATTATTGTTATTATTATTTTTTTTTGTAAATAAATACCCGAAGAAAGGTAACAGGAACTCACCTTTGTATTATTATATGAACTTTCATTGACAATCACATGGTGTCATTTGTCCTGGTGGTATGAGAAGGGAAGGATGGCCGGTTCAGTAGAACACTGGACAAAATGTTTTGTGGTATATAGTCAGGTTTTGAGTTAAAATCCCAACAAAATTTATTTTGTCTTTCATCTTTCCATGTTCAATAAAGTAATCCCC
Source organism: Octopus sinensis (assembly GCF_006345805.1). Classification (NCBI taxonomy): domain Eukaryota; kingdom Metazoa; phylum Mollusca; class Cephalopoda; order Octopoda; family Octopodidae; genus Octopus; species Octopus sinensis. Next base: position 33,211,939 of record NC_043008.1, read on the forward strand.
ATTCAAATAAATTTTGTTCAATATATATATGATTATGTCTTCTGTTAGAAATTACCATATGACTTCAGTGGGATTTGAACTCTGAACATAAAGAGTCAGAAATGCGGTATTTCTTCCAGCTCCTTATCTTCTGAGTTAAGATTCCTCTGAAATCAACTTCTACCTTCATCCCTCCATGGTTGATGAAATAAAGTATTAGTTGAGTACTAGAATTAAGGGTATCAACACCTCCCCTTAAAATTACTGGCCTTATATCTAAATGTGTTGTTCATTATAACAGTGTTAGCACTAGAAGAAACACATCATAGCATTTTTTTAACCATTTCTCTGTGTTCTGAGTTCAAATCTTGTCAGAGTTGACATTGCTTTTTCACCTTTGCTAAAATAATGTTAATAACAGTTAATTCCTAAGGTACATTAAATCGACTTGTGCTTTCTTAAAATTGAGAGCTGTCAGCCAGTACTAGAAGTCATAGTAATTATGAGTCTTGGATAGCAAAATCATTGTATCAAGCACGAAGGCATATGGCTTAGTGGTTAGGGTTGTAGTGACGTCATTTTCCATGTGCGTGTGCGGAACGTCATTCTTCAGTGTGCGTGTGCGGGGCTGTAACCTTCTGGAAAGGCCTAAGGAAGTTCCCTCATGAACATGCGCTAGAGACTGGGGAAGAAAATTCTATCGCGTTCCTTGTTAGCGTCGTTGACTTGAGACACGGCTATTGAAGAGAAAGGATGTGTTAAACCTGTGATTAGCCTATTCTCCTGTCCCAGACACTTGGGATTTGACCTGCTCTGTTGCTGCTGAATTTGTTGTAAGGTTTATCTTACAAGTGTTAAAATTCAGCCTTGCTATATTGAACCAAGTGGATACCAATGTAAACAAGAAAATAAAGAGTCATATATTTTTAAGGTTGCATTCTTGTTCCTGACTGGTAGTTTCTGGAAACAAAAGAAAGGAAATTGTGTTGCATCCAAACAGTGTAAAGACACAACCAGTTCCTTTACAGGGTATTTGGCTCACTATTGTATGGTCATGAGTTCAATTCCTGGCAACACATTGTGTCCTTGAGCAAGACACTTTATTCCATGTTGCTCAGCTGGCAAAAATGTACCTGTATTTCAAAGGGCCAGCCATGTCACACTCTGTTTCATGCTGAATCTCCCTGTGAATAATGTTAAGATACACATGTCTGTGGAGTGCTCAGTAACTTACCTGTTAATTTCACGAGCAGGCTGCTCTGTTGATCGGATCAACTGGAACCCTCATCATCATAACTGATAGAGTGCCAGTTGCATCAGGTAAAATACCTTAGAGTATTTAGTTACAGCCTTTTACATTCTGAGTTAAAAATCCTGCTGAGGTTGACTTGGTCTTTCATCCTTCTAGAGTCAATAAAACACCATTCAACTATAAGGGTTGATTTAGACAGCTCTGACCTTACATCTAAGTAAGAGATCATTGTTTTTATTATTAATTCCTATAATAACACATTGAGCTAGCAGAATCATTAGTACATTAGACAAAATACGTAGTGGCCTTTCTTTTGACTCTTTATTTTCTGAGTTCAAATTCTGCCAAGGTTGGCTTTGCCTTTCATTCTTTTGGGGGTTGATGAAATAAGTGCCAGTTGAGCACTGGGGTTAACATAATCAACTAACACCCTCCCTCCAAATTTCTGGTCTTTTGTCAAAATTTGAAAACGTTATTAATTATTATATTAAATATTTCTCTAAAATCTATTAATGCATTTAATCTGATTGATTAAATTTTTCCTTTCAGAAATACTGTATATATTGGATTACTTGTTGTAGCCAAGTTCTTCAGAGCTTTTGGATTATTTTTATCCTATGATCTTCTCAAAGTAATTCCTGTTGTCCAGTTCCTATTCATCATCAAAGCTGGGTAAGTTCTTCCCTTCAAAAATTCAGTAGAATTATATTTTGTCAAGAACTGGAGGTGACCATTGCGCAAATTGGTTTTCCAGTTTCCAATAAATGTAAATGTATTTTAGGTACAAAAATGGTTAAGAAGTTTGTATTGTAACCATAATATCCTAGGTTTAATCTCATTGCTCTGCACCTTGGACAAATATCTTCTACTGGAGCCTCATACTAACCTTTTAAAGGCAATTGAGTTGATGGAAACTGTGTGGAAGCCTGTCAAGTAGACTGCAGCTGTAATTCAAAGGCCTACCTTATCACACTGAGGATTACACTATATGTACAAGTGTTTGAGGTATATTCATCTACTGACATTATAATACAATGTGTAGTCTTGGGACGCTCACTGACAAAACCAATGGAGAATCCATCATCATTCTAAATAAAATTCAATTTAAATGCTATAGACATTATAATAGGTGCAGGTGTGTTTGTGTGGTAAGGAGCTTGCTTCCCAATGACATGGTTCCGGGTTCAGTCCCACTGCATGGCACCTGAGGCAAGTGTTTTCAACTATAACCTTGGAGTGACCAAAGCCTTGTAAGTGGATTGATTTGGGAGACAGAAACTGAAAGAAGCTTGTTGTATATGTGTGTGTGTCTTTGTGTCTGTGGGTGTTCCCACCAACACCACTTTCGCTTTACTACTGGTGTTGATGTATTTATATTCCTATTACTTAACAGTTCAGCAAGAGAGACCAAAAGAATAAGTACCAATACTTCAAAAAATAAAAAAAAAGATTTACCTCAATAAACTCCATCCGACCCATACATGCATAGAAAAGTGGAAGTTAGAATGATGATGATGAGTAAAACAAAAGTGATGTATACCTGAAGCATAGGGAGATGATGTGGTAATGCCCTAGAAATATTAGAAATTACCTGTCTTAACACTAAGGGTCTGAATTTAAATATTGCAGCTAGTCTAGCCCTCAGTATGACTTGAATTCAAATTTGATCTCGAAAAGTACAGAGTTTTATATTTCTTTTATGCAGGAGTTCGGGTCCTTTCCTAATACTGCAAAAGCCATTCTCTTCAGGAAAAAATTTAAGTAAGAATCAAGTAAGTAATTGTACAAGTTGTTGAAAGCAGTAATGGTATTGCTTCTGACTTCCTCCTGCTCCTCTTATTATTATTTTCTTCTCCTCCCCTCTCTAAAATTCATTTGATTGTTGCACATTCAAAGACTGTATTTTATGGTGTTTGTGTTTTTATAAATCAGTTAAAGGAAAAAAGGTCAGTGGTCATTACAAGCATGCAGTTGACATGGCTAATGTCCAACTTTAACATTTGTAGATTGGTGTTTATTGGAAAACTGTGAGTGAAGAAGAGAGGGAATTATGGACTACTGGTTAAGGCAGGAAGTATAAGGGCTGAAGTTTCTTAGTTCTACACAGGAATTTCAGGCTTTGCAGGTAGAGTTTGCAAAATGTTTTATATGTTGATCACTATGCTAGATTGTGTGGGTAAGGGACCTAATATTTATAACACTACTGTTGTTGTTTAGCATGAGATCAGCCTATGATTGAGCTGACTACCAATCAAAAGAGCTCCAGCTGAGACCATCCTGTCTTAACATATATCTAGGATTATATGGAAGAAATCTTGAGCAATGCAGGAGTTCCAGAGGGATACATTCTAAGGAAGAAGGATTGGGCATAGCACTTAATGTGACAGCTTGAAGGACTTAATATGGATGATGAACAGAAGATAAACTGGCCATGGGGTTTGGAATTTTTGTATATATGGGCATGTGCACACACACACACTATCATCGTCATTACATCCATGGGTTGGATGGAATTTGTTAAAACAGGTTTACTATGGCCAGATGCCCTTCCTGTTGCCAGTATATATAAGGCGGTGAGCTGGCAGAAACGTTAGCACACCGGGCGAAATGCTTTGCGGTATTTCGTCCGTCTTTACGTTCTGAGTTCAAATTCCGCCGAGGTTGACTTTGCCTTTCATCCTTTCGGGGTCAATAAATTAAGTACCAGTTACGCACTGGGGTCGATGTAATCGACTTAATCCGTTTGTCTGTCCTCGTTTGTCCCCTCTATGTTTAACCCCTTGTGGGTAGTAAAGAAATATATATATATATATATATATATATATATATATATATATATGTGCATGCACACACACATATATATATATATATATATGTGCATGCACACACACATAAAAACTGGTATTCTGTCAGTTACGATGACAAAGGTTCCAGCTGATCGGATCAACAGAACAGCCTGCTTGTGAAGTTAACGTGAAAGTGGATGAACACTCTATGGATACTCGTACCCATAACATAGTTCTCAGGGAAATTCAGCATAAGACAGAATGTGACAAGGCTGACCCTTTGACATATAGGTACTGCTCATTTTTGCCAGCTGAGTGGACTAGAGAGCTATGTGAAATAAAGTATCTTGCTCAAATAAACAATGCATCATTGAGAATTGGACTCCTGGCCTTTTAACTTTGAGCTGAATGCCCTAACCACTAAGTCACATATGTGTTTATATATATACATGTAAATATGTGTGTGTGTGTGTGTGTGTTTATATATATATAAATAGATGTGTGTATTTTTCCCTTGTTTACAATTAACACAGAAAAAATGGATAAATAATTACCAGGTTAGCAAAAAATCACACAAGTAAAAAGGGTGTAACTCCTTGTTTTTAAAGGTAGAAACTCCAGGTTTACATGAAATATTTTGTATAATATATATAAATAAATAAATGGAGTTAAACGCAGGTGTTATTCAAATTCATTTACTTCCGACATATGTTTCGAATATATCACTGGTATTATTCCAAAGGAATAAAATGGTGTAAAACAATGTAATCTTCTCTTCAGGGAAATGAAGAAATAAAACTCGTCAATAACACATTTTAACAGAATATGATGGAAATGTAAAGTGATGAACTGAACACTGTTAAATTTTTTTAATAAACATTAGAGGATATAACGTCAAAGGTAGCCTATAGAAAGAGGAGGGGTAAAGGAAAGAAAAACAACCAAATAAATGAGAAGTATATAACGATATGTAAGTTAAATAAAACCCTAAAGTTTTGGAAAAAGATATATCTAGTGAATGTGAAATGTAAGAAAAAAATTAATGTTTAAATTATATATAATGATAGATATCACTTATATGAACTAAAGGTGTGTTTCTACTAATGTTTACCTCAGTATGCACAGTCTATTTTACAAGGGGATTTTTAGAAAAAAGAAAAAGTAGTTCAGAATTACAGAGAAAACAGAATTCCTTGTCTTTATGATAAAAGCAAGGGATATATTTAAACCTGTTTTTAATATATTTAATTTGTAATATATTTAAACCTGTCTTTAATATATTTAATTTGTAATATATTTAAAATATATTTAAACCTGTCTTTAATGTATTTAATTTCTACATGAAGTGTTAAATCTGATCTGAACCAATAAGAGAACAGTATTTAGTTATATCCTCTTTGTTTCTGAGTTGAAAACCTCAGCAGTCACTCTTATTTTTCATTTTTCTGAGGTTAATAATAATTATTATTGCTTATTTGATATTTATCGTTTTGTTGTTTTTTTTTACTTTGTTGTTTGTTTCTTTTTTAATTTGTTTCCATTCTCACACATGTAGTGGTTTCGAGTAGTTCGTCATGCTGTTATTGGAAGTATGATAAACTTACTTTGGCTTTTTGGATTGACTCTATGTGGTCCACTCAGGTGAGTACCAGTTTTTCCAGTTTACATCTTACCTGTCCTGTTCTCTGTTAAAATAGCATTTGATATACTCTGCCTTCAGATGGTTCTTTCTTTTCTTTCTTCTCTTTCACTTGGTTCAAGTCATTAAGTTTCAATTAGACATGCAGGTACACACAAATTGATTTCACCTTGCTTTCAGTGATTGTGGGTTCTAGTTCAATTAGCAAAACTATATACTCGTTATATTCAAGAGTAATCATCATCATCATCATCATCCGTTATCATTATCATCATTAATGTCTGTTTTACATGCTGACAAATGTAAACAATATGCTTGTATTTACAATATTTTCATGGGTCTCACAGACAGATAAATAAGGAACAGCAGTGCATGTGAAGTTTCAATCCTGTTGGATTTCATCAACACTGCACCCTTAAAAAAGTTGTGCTTACAAACCTTCTGTTAACTAATACTTATTTATTCACATTGTTTTCAATTAATCATGCATTATCTCATATCTCTGAAATTTCAATGGTATGATTGTTTATTTTTAGAATAACATTGTGGGTGTCAGTGTAGGAGGCTGGATCTGGCCAGTTTAAACATAGGACTGGCTCCTCTGCAGGTGGCACGTAAAAAACACCATTTGAGTGTATGATATCCTACAGAATATATATGGCTGTATGATATCCTACAGAATATTTCTATAGATTTGTTTTTAGCTAACACATTATGTTAAGAGTATATCTGTAATTTAATATTTGAACCAGCTCAGCTGCCAAGAAAATATTATATATGCAAATTAGTCTGTTTAGGTTACTTAAGCTTTTAGTTTATAAGCAATATGTCAAGGACTAGCACCTTGTTGTACTCAAGAAGACCTGTCCATTACAGCAGAATTGATACTGCTGCTGCTTCTACATAAAAAAGGAGTGGTGCTGGTGCCACGTACACCCAGTACACTCTGTGGAGTGGTTGGTGTTAGGAAGGGCATCCAGCCATAGAAACCATGCAAAAACAGATAATGGAACTTGCAGCAGCCCCTGGCCTTACCAGTTCCAGTCGAACTGTCCAAGCCATGCCAGCATGGAAAATGGACGCTAAATGGTGATGTTCATCAATAATAGAAGAGGGTGCACAGTCACGGATGAGTTCTCAACAGAATTGAAACATGGCATATATGGTTGTTCCTGGCTTTTCTGTCCACATGCATATTGTGTATGTCGATGTGTTGTTTCCATTTGTTATAACATACAGTGTAAAGGTGTGACTGTGTGGTTCAGAAGATCCCTTTGCTACCACGCGGTTTCAGGTTCAGTCCTAATGTGCAGCACTTTTGGTGGGTGTCTTCTACAGTAGCCCCAGGCCAACCAATGTTTTGCATGCAAATTTAGTTGATGGAAATTGCACAGAAGCCTTACACGCACACATGTATGTGTGTATCTTTGTGTGTTTGCCCCACCACCACAACTTAACAACTGGTGTTGATTTGTTTAAATCCCTATAACTTGGCAGTTCAGCAAAAGTGACCAATAGAATAAGTACCAGATTTAAGAAAATAAATATTGGGGTTTATTTGTTCAGTTAAACCCATCAAGAAAATGTCTTGTAACCTCAACTTTAGAGTGTATTCCTTTGTTTGTTTTATGTCCTTTTCTCCATGATAGCATGGATTGGACATATACTTACTACTAAGGTATGATTTTACAGCCAGATCTCTTTCCTGTTGCTAACCCTTCTGTTTTTCTTGTAATGAAATTTTTTCTTATTCTACATATGCTTGACTGTGTAAAGCTGCATGGCAACATATTAACAGGGAATGCCAACATAACATCACCATTTTCCCCTTTGACAGTTTCATACAAAGATGCAGAATGTAAATCATTATCATCATCATCATCATTTAACGTCCATTGTCCATGCTGGCATGGGTTGGACAGTTTGACCAGAGCTGGCAAGGTGGGGAGCTGGACCTGACTCCAGTCTGATTAGGGATGGTTTCCACAGCTTGATGTCCTTCCTAACACCAACCACTTTGCAGAGTGTGCTGAGCACTTTTACATGGCACCACATGGGCACTTTTATGTGGCACAGCGTTTGTGCTTTTACATAATATTTATCTGCCCACACACATGTACAAGCTTCCTTACAGTCTCCATCACCCAATTCCACTTGCAAGGTGCCCGAGACAATAACAAAAGACACCTGCCCAAAAGTATCATGCAGTGAGATAGAACTCAAAACCACATGGTTATGAAATGAGCTTCATATTTACACAGCCTGACATGGAATACTACCCCAAGAAGTTTCCTCCACCTCATACCAACAGACAAAATAGTGGATATAAAAAACAAAGTTGATCATTATAGTGATAGCAGTGATGAAAAGAAAGAGAACTCATTGCCATTTGCTCTCAACTCAACTGAATCACAACAAGCTGTCACTTCTCTCCTCTCTCTCTCCAATATTTAAACTCTCTATATTTATCTTAGGCTTGGATTGGTTTGGTTTATAATTGCTATCAGCTGTTTTACCCATTGATATGTACATAGTCTTGTAACAACAACAAACAACTATTTCCCTATGAAAATTGTTTGCTGTTATTGCCATGATTCAGTACACATATTCTGTTGGAAATTGTTTTACTATTCACCATGGTTATTCAAGTAATGTATTGATTCAATAATGGATTATGCTGTGCATAGATTAATTATAAATTACCTTGATAATTTATTATTGACTTGGCAAATATCAGCACCTGTCAGAAAATAATTTATTTGCTGAATTCTATAAACAAGAACCACCAACTATGTTTAGATTCAGAGATCTAAGAGTAGCTTTGACTGAAGAGACACTGAAACAGTAACACCAGTGTCTCAGTTTCCCTACATCATATGAATGAAGTGTGTAATCAGCACATGTTGTCTGAAAGTTGTTCTTCTCTGAAGACAAAATACAAATGTAATTAAGATATTCATGTTCAAATCAGCCAGAACATGTTATAAATAAATAAATAGATCATTGAATTATGTTATAAATTATATTATAAAACAATGTAGTTTTGGATTTAATTCCACTGAACTTTTGGAAAGTGTCTTCTATGGTAGCCTCAGATTGACCAATATCTTACAAAGAAAATTTGACAGAAACTCAACAGAGGCTTGTCATCTCTCTCTCTCCTACACACATTTTTTTCTCTCCTTGTTTTTTTCTGTGTATGTTTCTGTCGAAGAGCGTAGGCTCGAAACGTAAAAGACTTTTTCGATTCCTGAGCGCTATACTAATACATTTGTTTGTTTGTACTCCACCTGCCTTCGTCTTTTGTTTATTTTCGTAAACTTTCCCTTTATATATATATAATAAATGCGAAAACTAATTTGTGTGTATCAGTGTGTCACACTTATATTCCCTCTCTCACTATTCAATGACACTCCAACTGTTCCTCATGATGGGGTGAGAGTAATAGAAGGCATAGGGACAGTGAGAATGGTGATAAAGACAGAGAGAGAAAGAAATTTAGGGAGAGTTGATGATGTTTTATTAAAAGTAGTAGTGTTGATGGTAGTAGTGGGAGTAATAGTAGAAGAGAGAGAAAGAGTGGGTATGTGAGAGAAAGCAGGAGATGATGAACAACTTTGTCTGTTTGACAGAAATTCATGTCACCAACATACTGAACACTATCATTTTTGTTTTATCGTTTGCTTTCTTTAATACACACACACATACATACATATATCTCTTATTATAAAAGGCAGATTTTATCTGCCTCCCTTTGGGAGTTATACAAATCTACAATATAGCATTTCTTCAATTACAATTTACCTAGCACTTTTAAGAGTACAATGCATCGCGTCATGCCAGGTCCAGTTTTTAAAATTTAAACTCCAATTAAGCAAAATTTACAGAAAACTCACATTCTGGTGTGTGTGTCAAATGCTTTTCTTAGTCTGGTTTACACCACACGCAAACGCACACACACAGTGTGCGACGAATAAAATGAAAGTAAATAGCGACAGAGTGATTTGAGGAAGACTAAAGTGAAAGTATTTAAACCACTACTCAAAAATAAAAAAACACAGCAAACAGAAACAAATAAGTACACAATTTCTTCAATTAGAGTTTACCTAAGATTTTTAAGAGTACTTCAGTGGGTGATGCCATAAAAAATTTCTTTCAATTTTACCACCAATTAAGACAAAATTCGAGAAAACTCAATATTTTAACATATCACTCCGAAAGCATTGATGTACATGTGTGAGTGTGTGTGTCATTCCTCACACACACGCATACACATACATATACAACTACATACAACTACATACACATACAACTACATACAAACACGTGTGTGTTTGTTATTAGTAAAAAAGGCGCCAAATCACAACTCACTTATCATTCCAACACATTTGCAAAGACACACGGACGGACAGAAAAGGTAAATTGGTTTTTATTTTACTCATTTCCTATTGTGTTTTCAAAATTTGTAATTCTGACAAAAAATGGATACGAATTTCATTATATCAAGCAGCAAGTCAGAATTCGAAGGATTTTCTACTGAAGACCTTCATAAATCTAACTCTATGACTGAAAAAAAAAGCATCTTTATATAAGAGTGAAGTTGTGTGTCTGTCTCCTACGATTTAGATTCCTAACTACTCCCACATTTTGCGGTGCAGTTTAACCAAAACTGGGTATCTTATAGTCGTGATTCATATCGAGCCCTTCTGGGTATTAGCGTGCGTCTACGATGAGTCTATGATTTAAAAAAAAATTTACCATCATATTTTTCCATTTTAATGCATTTTTTCGCTTTTATATAAGGGAAGTAACTCTCTAAAAATATCTACGATGTGTCAACGATTTAAAAAAAAATTTACCTTAATTTTTTTTCAATTTTTGATGCATTTTTTTGCTATTTTTTGGCTATAACTCTCTAAAAATGCTTATATAGTTATTTCCCTTACAAACCCGAGCAACGCCGGGCGATAATGCTAGTATATATATATATATATATATATATATACATACATACACGCACATACATATATATAAAATACACTTTAATAGAAATAAAGTTTCCCCAAAATTAAACATGCCTAATATAATAAATGTGAATGTCATTGTGTCACACTTTTTGAACTTTAATAAATCCTTTCTCTTGGAAGCACAAGGCCTCAAATTTTGGGGGAATGAATTTTCAACTAACTCCAAAACAACAACTAAGGATTTGTTTGAAAAAGCAGTACACCTGGCTGTAACCCATCCAACCCATGCCAGCATGGAAAAAAATCAAACTTAAAAACAACGATGATGAGAATGGTGATAGTAGTAGTGACAATGATGGCAATAGCAATTGCTATTATTATTATTATTATTATATTATTATTATTATTAAGGCAGCAAGCTAGCAGAATCGTTAGCACTCCAGGCAAAAATGCTTAACAGCATTTCACCTCTCTTCACGTTCTGAGTTCAAATCCCGCCAAAGTTGACTTTGCCTTTCATCCTTTCAGAGTTGATAAATTAAGTACCAGTCAAGTACTGGGATCAATGTCATCGACTTGTCCCCTCCCACCAAATTTATTATTATTATAATCATCATCATTATCATCATCATCACCATCATTATTTTATTATTATTGGAAAACTCAATTCTATTTGCCCTCACCTTGCCTGAAGGTAGCATGCTGTCACTTTTCCTCTTTCCAAGCAAAATATAATGTAAAAGCTCTGCCAAGCCTTAAGCCATTTTTGTCAGATGTAATAGCTTTACAATGTCAACCATTGCAGGTTAGTGCAGATTCAGTAGCCATTAAAACCTACACAGCTTTTCAGTAATAATAATAATAATAATAATAATAATGATAATAATGCTGTTAATGCTTCTTTAAATTTTTCCACTGGTCTAAAATATTAAGCTTGTTTAATCTGAATGAACTCATTTCCTACTAATTTCCCATAAAATGTATGTTTGTTTTCCTTTCTCACTACGGCAACGTTATCCACTCTTGTCAGTGTGACCCTCAAAGAATAACTTTAATTCATGCATACTCATGTATAATACATTTTCTACAGCACATGAATTACTCATGAATTGACATTATAAACAGATTTTTCTTTGCTGTTATTAATGTAATTTAAAACCTGTCATTTGTCCATTTTCTATCCTGTACCATCACATTTGCAAGAAAATAAATTGTTTTATTTTCTTGAATTACTTAGGCGCAGGAGTGGCTGTGTGGTAAGTAGCTTGCTTACCAACTATATGGTTCCGGGTTTGGTCCCACTACGTGGCACTTTGGGCAAGTGTCTTCTACTTACTATAGCCTTGGGCCAACCAAAACCTTGTGAGTGGATTTGGTAGAAGGAAACTGAAAGAAGCCCATCGTGTATATGTATATATATGTGTGTCTGTGTTTGTCCCCTCAACAATGCTGGTGTGTTTACATCCTTGTAACTTAGCGGTTCGGAACCATGTGGTTGGTAAGCAAGCTACTTACCACACAGCCACTCCTACGCCTATATATATATATATATATATATATGTATTATATATATCTATGTATATATGTATATATATATATCTATGTATATATATATATATATATATATATATTATATGTATATATGTAATATATATGTGGGGCATGGGTGATAGAAAGTGTGAGGAATTCAAACAATGTATTTCAAATGGTTGTTGTTATGTACTCTATGAATATACAGCTCCTCATTGGTGTTTGTTAATGTTTCAGGACGATTTTGCTCTTTGAGCATAGTGATATTGTTGTGATTGCATGGGCCAGTGCTTTGTTCAGCAGTAACGGATCAGCTCCATCAAAGGTAAAAAAAAAAAATTTTAATTTCTAGCCACTTTATTGTTATGTCATCAACTGTATCTTTATTAGTTTCTGGCTCTAATTCTCTATTTCTCCTTCTATTTCTTGCTCTTTCTGTCACTCACTATCTCTATTTCACTTGCTTTCACTCCTTCTTTCCCTCCTCCCCCTCTCGTGTTACTGATGTGAACTTTCTCATATTTAATAGTTGTCAGTGATTGAAAATACTTAGAAAGGGAAAATAACCTGATTACTTCATTATACTGTATAAGTTTTTTTTTTGAGGTGGGTGGGGTGTTGGTGTTCTTGAATCTCCATCTTGTATATGGGGAGAAATAGAGAATAAAAAGATCTAAAGTTAAAAGGACCAGCTTAAATGAACATATAATCATTCATTTTTTCACAAACTACTTCTATATCAGCTTCCCTTGACACCAACTGGTCTGGTAACAGACAGTTCCAAACTAACATTTATTTATATATATAATTTTATTAGGGTCTTAATGACCATGATTATTAGCCTGGTAGCCTCCATGAGTATTTGGCTAGCTTTGTACACTATATAAATACTAACAACCAGACATTCTTATTTTATCATTCAGTCACAAGCTGAATTAACATAAGAATTGTTTAATGATATCAGGTATTCTGCAACTCCAATCTCTAACAGTATTCGGACATGTCACACAGTGAAAATATGTGGTAAATGAAGATGAATAGATAATAGCAGTTCAATACATGTTACATGTGTTTCAATAGCATGACAGTTTATTTGCAGTTAGTGTATTACCTCTGTTAAAATTTCATGTGGTGTTTCCAAACCATAAAAAGATAAAAATTAACAGAAATTTTTTATGCATGTATTGGACTGTCATTATCTATTGATCTTCATTTATGATATATATATAATATTTACTAGAATTAATTTATATAACACTATATATATATATATATACAGTCTGCAATCTTTATTTGTGCTTGCCATGTTTAATATTTTCCTCTTATTTTTTTTCCAGTTACGTGGTGCCCTATTTTTTTTGCTTGGAGTTGTCTCCCTATTATTATTGGACCATGATGATAGGCTTCATCTAATTTCTGATCATGAATGTATCCTTTCACTACTCATAATTAATACTGTTTCTGTAACAGATCTTATTTGCCCAAATATTGTTTTTTTTTTTTTTTTTACCTTGTTTAAAAATCTTTTGATTCTTTGCTGAGAATTGCAACTTGCTCCAAGGTGCTTGAGATCTTTTACATCAGTTGATGGAATTCGTTGTTTGTTGTTGTTTTTTACATCTGTAGATTCTTTGTAGAGATTTGTAGCTATCTCCTTATAATGGCTGAACAATTGAGACCAACTAAAAGTGTATATATTTTTTATTTTTACATTTTTTGCACTTAAACCAGCCATTTCTGGCCCAAATGGTCAAACTAGCTCAATCCAGCCTCTTACACCTAGCCTACAATGACATTCTGAAAATGAACAATAGGTGCTGACATGACTGTGTAGTAAGAAGTTCGCTTCCCAATCACATCGTGCTGGGCTCAGTTCCACTGCATGGCACCTTGAGCAAGTGTCTTCTGCTATAGCCTCAGGCTGACCAAAACCTTGTATGTGTACTTGGTTGAGAAAAACTGTAAGAAGCCCATCATAAGTGTGTGTGTGTCTGTGTTTGTTCCCAACCACTGCTTGACAACCGGTGTTGGCATGTTTATGTTCCCTGTAACTTAGTGGTTTGGCAAAAGAGCTCAGTGGAATAAATACCAGGCTTAAAAGATAAATATAATTACTTGGGTCAATTCATTCAACTAAAATTCTTCAAGATGGTGCTCCAGCATGGCCACAGTCAAATGCATGACCGAAAGAATAAAAGAAACAATCACAACATTGGGATGACAAAGATACAATCAAACGCATGATTAATTCAGAACAACGTAATTAAATATGCATTACACCTGACAGAGTAATCTGAGTACTAAAATGTTAAACCTGTAAATTCATTATTAAAGGTCATAACTTCCCATAATGATAGTGTTTCAGGCTACTGTTTCAAAGGTTAACTGTTTGTATTATGTAAGAAGTAAAGTGAAATGAGGTAGACATAAAATGTGAAATGCAGGTGGCGACATGTGGCTGTTTGATTATAGGTACAGGTATAGCTGTGTGGTAACAAAGCTTGCCTCCCAACCACATAGCTCTAAGTTCAGTCCCACTGTATAACAGCACTTTAAGCAAGTGTTTTCTACTAGAGCCTTGGGCCAACCAAAGCCTCATGAGTGGATTTGGTTGACAGACACTGAAAGAAGACAGTTGTGTGAGTGTGTGTGCCTTTGTGTTTGTTCCCCACTACACTACTTGACAACTGTGTTTATATCCCTGTATCTTAGTGATTCGGCAAAAGTGACTGATAGAATAAGTACCAGGCTTTGACAAAAAAGTACTGGAGTTGGTTCATTTGGCCAAAAATTCTTCAAGGTATTGCCCCAACATGGTCACAATCTAATGACTGAAACAAGTAAAAGATGAAAGATCATATACACATGAGTTGGCCAATAAATGGTGTGTGACCGTAATGACCATCATTACAAATTTCATAAAGCTAAATTTACTGGAAACCCACTCTGTTATGTTTTACCAGCTCTCTCTCTCTCTCTCTCTCTCTCTCTCTCTCTCTCTCTCTCTCTCCTCCTCTCCTCTCCTCTCCTCTCTCTCCTCCCTCTCTCTCCTCTCTCTCTCTTTCTCCTTCTCTCCTCTCGCATCTCTCTCTCTCTCTCAAGAAATTTAGTTAAAACATGTTGTACTTAGTATCCACAAAGCATCAAACTACATCTGGTATGTAAACTTCCTAGTGGAATTCTCCTAGTTTAACCCTTCATCATCACTGTTTTCATGTTGGTATGGGTTGGGCAGATTGATTAGATTCTCCTAGTTTAACCCCTCTGTTTTCCATGTTAGTATGGGTTCGACAGTTTGATTGGACATTATTTATATTATTTACAATTGACGGATATTTCTCCTCATCTTGTTTGTTGTTAACACAATATTTCGGCTGATATACTCTCCAGCCTTCATCGGGTGTCTTGGGAAAATTTCGAAACTGGGTTCTCATTCCTAAGGTATTTTTTGATGTTGTTATTATTATTATTAGTAGTAGTAGTAGTAGTATTATTATCCAGGTCACTGCCTGGATCGAACTCGGAATCTTACGGTTAGTAGCCAACACTCTTAACCACTACGCCATATGCCACGAGCATATGGCGTAGTGGTTAAGAGCGTGGGCTACTACCCTAAGATTCTGAGTTCGATTCCAGGCAGTGACCTGGATAATAATTATAATAATAATAATAACAAAAACATCGAAAAATACCTTAGGAATGAGAACCCAGTTTCGAAATTTTCCCAAGACACCCGATGAAGGCTGGAGAGTATATCAGCCGAAATGTTGTGTTAACAACAAGCAAGATGAGGACAAATATCCATCAATTGTAAATAATGTACATAATTCCTCATTTCTTAAATATAGAACAGTTTGATTGGAGCTGGTAAGATCAGAGGCTGCACCCAGCTCTGTTGTCTGTTCTGGCATGGTTTCTATGGCCAGATGCCCTTCTTAATGCCAACCACTCCACAAAGTATACTGGGTGCTTTTTATGTGTCACCAGTACCAGTGTTTTTAACATGGAACCAGCACTGGTGCTTTTAATGTAGCACTAGCACCAGTGCTTTTTATGTGGCACAAGCACTTGTATCAATTCTGCTGTGACAGATGGGTCTTCTTGAATACAGCAGGGCACCAGATATCTTGGTCCTTTGTCATCCCCTTTGTAAGGTTCCTAATGTAAAGCCACTTCTGTCAGGATCTGTAGTCTTGAAAGCTGCATGGTGACATTGCTTGCACTGATGATACAAAAATGGACCCATACACACTGTAAAGTGGTCGGCATTAGGAAGGGCATCCAGCCATAAGAACTCACTGAATCCTGTCAAACTGTCCAACCCATGCCAATATAAGAACATGGACATCAACCCTTCAGCATTCAGATTATTCTGGATGGATGCTGACAGCTCCATAAAGAAGTGCCAATCTCTCAAAGTGAATGGAAGACATGGGACAAAGTATTGAAGAATGACTTCAGGGAGCTGAACTTTTCAGATGCAATGACAAAAGACCAAGACACCTGGGGCATGACTGTACTCAAGAAGACCTGTACTCCACAGCAGAAGTGTTAAGACTGATCCTTCTGGTGGTGTAAAGCACCCATGGCGGTCCCACGTGAAAGCGCCCATGCAGTGCCACATAAAAGTGCCCATGCAGTGTCATTTACAAGCACCTGTGCAGCAACACGTAAATGCATCCATGTGGTGACATGTAAAAGTGCCCGTGTGGAGTCACATAAAAGTGCCTATGCAGTGCCACATAAAAGCATCCAGCACACTCTGTAAAGTGGCTGGCATTAGGAAGGGCATCCAACCATAGAAACCATGCCAAATCAGACTGGAGTCTGGTGCAGCTTTTCAGCTCTGGTCACACTGCCCCACTCATGTTAGCATGGACAACAGACATTAAATGGTGATGATAATGATGATGTAATACTTTTTCATTCACATTATTTTTAATTAATCATGCTTTATTTTGTAGCTTCAAAATTTTGATGATGTGATTTTATAGCATTGAAAGGTATGTGTGATAGGCTGGATCCGGCTGGTTAGAACATAAAACTGGTAGCCTATTTGGGCTGAATATGGCCATTTTAAATACTAAAGGGTTAAACAATGATGAGGTATATAAATGGGGACACACACATACGCACACACACACACACACAGAATGTTAAGCTGTTTTTGTCGTTCTCCCATTCAGTTCCTTTTTTGTCCTTAATTCTTCATCTTCAGCTGATGATTTACACAACAACTTTATTACACGAATTTTCCATCATGCTTTTGATCTTATCGGTTGGTCTGACCATAAGGTACGTTTCACATTTGGTTTCAACTTCCACTTTGTTTCACAATGATCTTCATGTATAATGGCTCTATATTATTGTTCTTAAACTTCAGTTTACTCAGGAAAAATGTGTGTATTTCATTAATTTATGATTCAGTTTCATTCGTACCAGACTGTTATAACTGTGTGCTTGTGCACTTACACAAATAAGTGGGCTTTTGGTACTGCTATGAGCTTTTGGCATGACTGTCATACAAATAAAATTGTATTAGTTCATATTTTCATATCATATAAATGATCTCTGTAATTCCTAACAAATAACAGAAAAAATGCATATGATGAAGTAGAGACAAACATCTTATACAGAATCCTTTGCTGGTTACTCTTCATAACATTAATTTCTAGTGTACCAATCCGGTTTAGACTTATGATTCCCAATATGGAGCATATGCCCCACTGGTTGGGATTGGGGAAATTGTGGTGGGGCATGGGATCCAAAATTTTCTTTCTGTAGCAAACATACTACAACTTTACTCATCCTAACCAAACCAATCCCTCCAACCCAGCATACTGTGTGAAAACTGCTACATATTAGCACTATTCTACTGCCTGGGTGTTTCTTTAAGTATATTTCACCTGTGGATTATACAATTTTCTAGAAAGTTATTGTGTAGCCTGGAAAAAATAGGTTGAGAAATAAGTATGAATACAAAGCCGTATTCATATGTAGGTGCAGATGTGGCTGTATGGTTAAGAAACGGGTTCAGTTCCATTGTGCAGCACCTTGGACTATGTGAGTAGTTTTGGTAGACAAAAACTGAAAGAAGCCTACTATATATATGTGTGTGTGTATATATATATATATATATATAGTTGAAATTTACAGAAAAACAATGCAAAGACAGGTGTACAGCTGTATTAGTTTGACGCTTGGGAAGATGAGAAAGTCTTTTACGTTTCGAGCCTACTCTCTTCAACAGAAAGGAACACACGGAAGTGAACATAGAGAATAAAATAAAACTTTTGGAGTTAGTGGTCAATCATAGCAACTAGCTGGACAAAGGTAGTTAGACAGGCGAGCTAAGAAGAAGAGGAGATAATAAAGTATTGGTGATCCCAAAATGAAGGTGCGCATGCGTGTGTGTGTGCATGTGGATAGGGGCTGGTGACTTTGACATGTGGATGTGTGGGTGCTGGGATGTAGTCAGTGCTAGCGTGTGTGGGGTGGTGTGGTGTGGCAGTGTTGGAATGTGAGGATAGGGTGTGGGTTTGGGTGAGATGTGTGGATGGAGGTGGCATCAATGAAGGAAGAAGGTGGGTGGGAGTGAAGAGAGGAAGTAGGTATCAGATGAAGAGAAAAGGGGTGGGGAGTTGAGCTCATGTGGCACAAAAGAGCAAAAAGAGAAGATTAATTCCTGTTCATGTCGAAGGTTGGAATCTGGATGCCCCCCCCATCCCGTGCAAAGACAATCTGAACACAGACAGGTGTTGTAATGAATGACTGGTAGAGCAGAAATGGTACAAAACTGGGGTGTTATTGCCAAGTCTAATGTCTTGGAGGTGCTCCACAAACTAGTCAGCCAAACAGTGTCCTGTTTGACCGATGTACAGAGGACAGGAAGTGCAGTAAATGACGTTGCTAGAAGTGCATGTAAAGGAGTCAGTGATATGATAGGGACGATGATGGGTGCCTGTGAGGATGGTGGCGTTGGAGAGGTAGGGACAAGTGCGGCAGTGTGAGCAGGAGCAGGGGAATGAGCCAGTTTGGGAGGTGGGGTTAGGGAAAAAACTGTAGACCAGGTCACGTAGGTTGTGGGCTTATTTGATGGAGGGAAGGAGTAGGTTGGGGAAGATGTGCAAAGTGGAGGGGTCAGACTGGAGTTGCTGGAAGGTTTGGAGAATGGTGCATTGGAGGGGCAGGGTAGGGGGTGGTAGGTGAGGGGAGACGGGCAACAGCAAGGTGGGTGTGAGGAGAGAGAGAGCAGAGGCACAGTCGACGGAACATGCTCTGGCAAGGGCGTTGTGGATAGTGGTGAGGGGATATCCACAATGGATGAAGTGGCAAGCCATGAGTTGAGACTGATTCTCAAAGTCATGGCTGTCACTGCAGAGCCTGTACAGATGGAGGAACTGGGAGTAGGGGATGGAGAGCTTGGTGTGGGTAGAGTGGGCAGAGGAGGAGAAGTTGAAGTATGAGTGTGAGTCAGTGTGTGTTTGTAGTGGGTGGAGGTAGTGGGAGCGGAGTTGTCTATGTTCATTGAAATGTCAAGAAAGGTGACGGAAGTGTTGGAAATGGTGCAGCAGAATTCGAGGGCAGGATGGAAAGATTGGACAATATATATAGTTGAAAAGGAGTTAACAGTCCATACAAATAAAAAATTTATAGTTAAAAATGTAAATAAAGTTGGAAAAGGCACAGAAGTATATTTGAGAGATTGTTTAATATTTTTGTTAATTTGAGTGAGTTAAAATTTAACCGGTTTCAATGTATCCGTATTATCAAATATTAGAATTTGTTTGGGAGTCGGAAAGAAAAAGAAAAATTTGGTGGAGGTTCAACAGTTTGTAGCTATATTTGTACTGATATTGGAACACTAAGAATTCAAATACAGGTACATACTGTTAAACTCCTACCAATTTTTTTTTCTTTCTGACTTCCAAACAAACTCTTTCTAATATTTGATGAGAGGGATACATTGAAACTGGTTATATTTTAAATCACTCACTGTAATGAAAATATCAAACATTCTTTAAAATATACTTCTGTGCTTTTCCAACTTTATTTACTTTTTTAACAATATTTATGTCTGTGTGTGTGTGTCTTTGTTTAGATATATTGTAAATGAGCATCACTGACATGAAAGTGTTGTTCATTTCCAGTCTTCCATGGTAATCATATCTGGCCTTGGGAAATAGGAAATATTACCTTGCTTGAAAGCAGGTGTGAGTTAGTAACAGGAAGGCATCTGGCCATAGAAAATATGTACCTCAATAAATTCCATCTGACCCATGCTGTTATGGAAAAATAGATGTTAAATGATGTTGCATGATGATGTATTTAGAGTCACAATAAATTAGTCCCCTGAAAAACTCTATGGTTTTACCATAGGGTTTAATTATGCACTAAAACCATCCAGATTATGCCTCCATATATAATATCTCTTCATTACAAATACTTCTGTTATCATTTTTAATCTGATTATTGCCTGCAACACCCACAAGATTATCCACCATCTTTTCAACAACCATGGGCACCTTTTTGAATTCCATATGTCTAATATTCATAAAAAACGCTTACAAAATCAAAATTAACACTACACCCATAACTTTCAGAAACATATTTTCACACATATTTTGCTGAAGCATGGAATAAACCATCCTCATCAGTTATCAGCTGTTGAGACACTACATCCTTCAAAACTTCCATCCATGCTTTCTGAAATTTGCCCACAGTATACCTGATGCATCCTACCTTCGTTATTTATCTCTTTTTTTAAGACTTATTCACTGTTCACTTCCTGCATTTTCTATGTACTATCCATGCAGTTTTGGTTATTTTTTCTGATAATTTGTAGTGCACCTGTACACTATATACAGTAAGTTTTATTATTATTATTGTAATTAGATCTACCAATTCTGGTAATTAATTTGGCGCAATTTCTAAATTCAAAAAAAAATTTTTTTTTTTTTATTCAGGGTGGAGTAGTGCTACTCTTTCTGACTCTCTGCCTTCAGACAGGATTTGATAATGCTTCAAAAAAACTCTCCATTGACCTTGGGGGTGCAAAACGACTTCATGCCCTATCTACTTTTGTCTCAGGACTGCTTCTCTTTCCATGGGCCTTATTTCTCTACATCAGCATTGATGTAAGTCACTGGCATTTTCTTCTTTGTTGTTATTATTTGCTATGTGTGTTATTTGCTAAAAGATAAACTTAAGCTGACTCTATAACATGTATTCAGTTCTTTGTTTAAACATTTTACTCATATCATGGATGCAGACATGGCTTCAAGGTAAGAAGCTTGCTTCCCAACCACATAGTTCATAGCTCAATCCCACTGTGTGACACTTGGGCAAGTGTCTTCTACTATAGCCTTGGGCCAACCAAAGCCTTGCGAGTGGGTATGATAAATGGAAACTGAAAGAAAGCCATTGTGTGTGTGTGTGTGTGTGTATGACAAAGAGAGAGAGAGAGAACGAGAGTGTCTTTGTATTTGTGTTTGGTCCCCACCACCACTTGACAACTAGTATTGGTTTGTTTACATCCCCATAACGTAGCATTTCAGCAGAAAAGAAACAATAGAATAAGTACTTGGCTTAGAAGTACTGGGATCAATTTGTTCAACTAAAAGTTTTTCAAGGCAGTGCCCCAACATGGCCACAGTCAAATGACTGACACAGACAAAAGATAAAAAGGTCCCTGTAACCTTTGGGAAAGACACGAGCATCACAATTTTCTAATCCTTCAATATTTAAGTAAAAAAAAACACAATATTATTGTTATTTGATGATTTAATGTATGGTGTTGTTACACCTGAAGACAAGATGGATTACATGACTTAAAAGTATCCTTTGTACATCCCTCTTCTGAATATAAATGACACCTAAATTGACATGTTTCTCATTTGTTCTTTAGGATAGATAAACAAAGTCCCAGTGATATACTGATATTAAGCTACAAGAATATTCTTTTTGCTCCAATAAAATTGGAATTGTGCCAAGCAAAAAATCGTTTTTTGTATCAAGACTAAACAATGGATTCAAGTAAATCTCTACATGGTCAATCCTTCTGCTAGAAATAGCAACCAAATCACCTTCAAATCACATCCTACAGTTTTAAAAAAAAAACTATTGAAGAAGATGTTGGATAATGTAGTCTAAGATTAATTGTCTGGAAAAACAGAATAGACATAGCTAGAACAAGTTTGATAATAATATGTCTACTATTATTACTAAGGCAGCAGGCTGGCAGAATCATTAGCATTTGGTGTTTTGTCTATTGTTATGTTCTGATTTCAAATTCCATTGAGGTTGACTTTGCTTTCCATCCCTTGGGGATTAATGAAATAAGTATCACAGTTGAACTCTGAGATCAGTGTAATCAAGGAGCCCCTCCCCCAAAAATTTCAGGATTTGTCCCTATAGTAGAAAGGAATGTACTGGAGCCAATGTAACCAACAAGTGCTTGCTCACAAAATTTTGGACTTTGTGCCTATAGCACAGTAGTTCCCAACCTTATTTTGCTTGAGGACCCCAGTGAGAGCTATCTTATCATCTGTGGACCCCATATATGCACATGTAAATTTTTGAAATAAAATATTTGTTTGTAGGTTAGTAAAATCTAACAATGAAACAATTTCATTATATTCATAACAAATTCCAAATACAAATCTTGAAAATTTTACTTCTAGTAAACAAAATTATATATGGACCTACAAATTACAATTTTTTACTCATGGACCCTGGTTGGAAATCCCTGCTATAGTAGAAAGGATTATTATCACAGTTCTATATTTAAGAGATGAAGAATTACGTACATTATTTATTTACATTATTTACAATTGACGGAAATTTGTCCTCATTTTGTTTGTTGTTAACACAATATTTTGGCTGATATACCCTCCAGCCTTCATCAGGTGTCTTGGGGAAATTTAAAACCTGGGTTATTAAAAGGGTTCATAGATAAAGAAATGGTTGAGAATCACTGGTTCACAACATGCATGATATGTGGGTGTGGTTAAGAAGTTTATTTTGAAGTCATGTGGTCTTAGATTCCATCCCACTGCACAGCACCTTGGGGCGAGTGTCTGCTTCTCTAGCCCTGAGCCAACCAAAGCCTTTTGTGTGAATTTGGTTGACAGAAATTGGAAAAGGCTTGTGTGTGTGTGTGCATGCACGCATGAGTATGTGTGTGTGTCTGTTAACAGTTAGTGCATGATGTCAAGACAAAAGAGATACAAAGTCACCATTTGTGCAAAAATGAAGTCATTGACCTGTTTGTGTTTGATGAATTAGGGAAAATATCACTTTAGTCAAAAACAGGTGAAGGTCAGCAGCAGGAATTGCATCCAACCATAGAAAATCTGACCTGTGCAAATGACGATGCTGATATATTTATTAGAGAAAAAGATACAAGTGTGCATGAGCTGTTTGATTTCATTGTCCTCTGACTTCCATCGTATTATGACTACCTAACTTATCTCTTTCAGAATGATGTACAGTCTACTTTGTACCTTCTGTTCCCCATCATCTTGGTGGTGTTCTTCACCTTCATTGTTGATTACTACGTCACAGCTGTTGTCAACAATCACTTACAGAATGCACACACAGCAGCATATGGTTCATATGCTATTTTCATATTCGCTTTGCTTATCAGTGTGAGCTGGAACCATCCCTACATGGCTCGCATCACTACAATGGACAAACTGAAAGAGATTATCACTGAGGACCACATACTTTCTGCAGGAGTACTCTTCAGTATATGTGCTTTCTTAATATGTATGTATTACTTCTCTTTACCATTTAGACTGTATTGTTGTACTTTATCATTTCCTCCTATTTTCTTCATTTCTCCTCCCCATAACTGATATTCACAGTGTCCTTCTCAATCCCCATCTCTAATCATGTCACATACTAGTGCACTCACCTACCCACCTACCTTTCCTGCACTTTCAGCTCTATTCTCTCTCAAATTCACTTTGTATGTTGATGGTATTTCTTCACCATCTTTCTAGCTGGGGATGCTATGTATTCACCTCTCCAGCAAGACACACCTGTCCTTGTTTCTCTACAATACTTTCATACCCTTCTTTACTATACCCAACTCAGTAGAGGAGTCTTGTCTTGCAAGTACTCAGTGACCTCACTAGTGCTGGTGCCATCAGGAAAGCTCCCAGTATGCTCTGTGAGATGATTGGCATTAGGAAAGGCATTCAGCTTTAGAAACCATTCCATGGCAGACATTGGAGCTCATTTCCACTCTCTGATTCATCAGTTCCTGCCAAAACATCCAACCCATGCTAGCACAGGAAAAGGGTTGTTAAATGATGATGACGATGATTATTAAGGGCTATTAATATTCATATCCTGAATAGCATAGTGGATTGACAGAATTAGTTAAGCATTGGACAAAATTCCTGGTGATATTGAGTCACAGGCCTTTAGAATTCTAGTGCACCTGAAATACAAGGTGCATTCAAAAAGTATCTAACTTCATTTTTTTCCCTCCAAAACTAATGCCATGTGGGTAAAATCCTTTGGATGGGAGGTGATGCCACCCTTCCTGTGCATGCATGAAAATTTTTGTGCTGGTAGGCTGCATCAGTTTCCAGTCAAGTACTGGAGCAATGTAATCAACTTACCCCTCCTTTCAAAATTGCTTTGCATAATGCCAAAATTAGACAGAATTATTATTATTATTATAACTCTTACATTCCCAAATACTGGATCCTTGAACTCACTTGTCTCACAGTCCTGACAGCCAAGGATATCTATTAATTATTTTCAAAATATATATTTCTGTTTCCAATTAGTATTGTAATCTTAGACTCTATACACTTTTGAAATTATTACTAGTTGATTATTGAAAATGAAATATTATTCACTGTGTTGTTGATGTCATAAGAACTGATAAACTTTCAAGAGAATGTGAAACCTTGTTTTGCAACAGTGGATCTTGAAGTGCACAAAGCTATAATTAATAGCATATAAATATTGGATTGAAAAACCCTTTTGGATAGAAAATGTCGAAGGCCTGTTATGTCTGCAGATGATGTGGGTTCACATCTCAGGAGCAGCTTTTGACTTTTTCTATTTGAATGGGTTTTCCAATCCAATATTTACACATTATTTGTAGCCTTTATATAAGGTGGAAAGCTGACAGAATTGTTAGCATGCTGGGCAAAATGCTTTACAGCATTTTGCCTGTCATTCTAAGTTCAAATGCCACCTAAGTCGACTTTGCGTTTCATCCTTTAAGAGCCAATAAGATAGGTTTCAGTTGAGTGCTGGGGGTTGATGTAATTGACTTATTCCCTTCTCCCAAACTGTTGGCCTTGTGCCAAAATTCGAAGCCATTATATATAACTTTATATGTGCTCCGAGATCCACTGTTCCAAAATAATTATTCATTGTATTTTGTGTTTGAATCTAATGAATCTGTGAAGCCTTAAAACGGACTTATCTATTTGTTTCTGTCCATTTCTAGCTACTTATATTCTAATATCTCCCAGTCGAGGTTCGAAAATGAGCTTCATTGGGTACTCACCTGCAGGGATGCCACTTTATAGCATCACAGGGGAAGCACTCCACAAAACTTCCACCTCCATTCTAAGTTTGCTGAAGGGTGGCCTACGACATATTCTAGAAGAATCAGATTCCAGGAAAATATTTTACTTCCTGTGTATTAACATGGTAGGACGGATATATTTTCATTGTTTTAATCCTTTCACGCTGAGTTTATAACACTGTGTAACAATTTTTTATTTTTTTATTTTTGTCTTTGGTTAGTGTTATTTCCTGTTTGCTTCTATTTAGAATTCAAAGGAAATAGCTACCATTCTTTTTAAACTTTGCTTTTGTGACCTGGACATCAATGTTTTGAAACTGACCTATTTTCCATTACATTTCACACATTCAGCATTGAGTTGCCAAAACAGAAATATCATTATAGTAAATATTCTGCTCAATACCACAGATTTGCTTGTCATTTGCTTGACCTTAAAAACTTGAGCTTTTCCATTAGTGGCTGACGATATGTGCTTCTCTGATCATGAGCAAAAGTAGTGGATGAGCATCATAGCCAAGTGCTGAGAGAAATTCTTTATGGTTTGAATAAATGTCACAAAAGCAAAGTTTGAAGGAAATATTAGCCATTTTTCATAGTTTCATAGGAAATAACAGTTGCTACCCAAGGACAAAAATTGTGTTACACTGTAATGTATAACCTATTCATGTATTTAAAAAAAAAAATTTTTTTCTTTCTTTTAGAAAATGAAAGGAAAAGGAAGTAAGGAAACTCAGTGATACTTGCAGCTGTTTTGAACTCGTGGTTTTTGAACACATATACCAATACCTTATCCACTTAGTTATTTTATCTCTACAGAAGAGTGAAGTTAGTGTCAGTCATTAATGTGGGGCTTAGTGTATTAAGAAGATGACAAAGGTTAAAGAATGAACTGACATCACACCAAGATTGCTAACCTTCATTGCATATTTACTAGTCAAATTTGTAAGATGACTAAAATTTACAATAAAAAAAAACTGGGTTGCCTTATTACACCAGAATGTCTTTGAGGAACCCAAACTTCCATGTGAAATGCAGCAGGATTTGGAAAGATAGTGACAATGTTTGATTGTTTGCACAACTAGTTTAGACTATATGCTGCATTGATTTGTATTCCAGAAAATACAATACCTGAATTTACCTACCATTTCTTTTCTTTCTGCAGATATTCACATTTGTGGAACTGGTTTATGGGGTCTGGACCAATAGCTTAGGTTTGATATCTGATGGTTTCCATATGATGTTTGATTGTTCCGCGCTGGTCATGGGACTTTATGCTGCTGTAATGACACGATGGAAGGCAACAAGGATATTTTCATTTGGGTATGTTTACTTATTATCATTTGTAATGTGATGGCAGAATTATCAAAGCTTTGTGGTTTTTAGTCATGACCCATTTACATTTTGAACTGAAATCATATTATAATCATCATATCCTTTTATTCATCGAGGGTCAATAAAATAAGTACCTGTCAAATATTGGATTGATATAATCAACTGTTCCATCCCCTGGAAATTTGTGGCCTAGTGGTTTCCATATAAGACATCAGTTGATTTTTACCATTCATCTCTTCAGGGCCAATTACATTGGGGTCAGTGTAATTGATTAGCCTCCCCCACACAAAATTTTAGGCCTTATGGTTAATCGTAGAAAGAATTTTTATTATTAAGGCAGTGAGTTGGCACAATCGTTACCACACTGGACAAAATACTCAGTAGTATTTCGTCCATCTTTACATTCTGTGTTCAAATGCTGCCAGGGTCGACTTTGCCTTACATTCTTTTTTGGGTTGATAAAATAAGTTGAGCACTGGGGTCAATGTAATCGACTTATCCCCTGCCTATTGTTGGCCTTATGCCAAAATTTGAAACCATTATTATTACTACTACTACTACAAAGCCAGAATGGTTGGCATTCTGGGCAAAATGCTTAGCAGCATTTCATCCATCTTTACATCCTGAATTCAGATTCCACTGAGGTTGACTTTGTCATCTTTTTGGGATCAATAAAATAAGTACCAGTTGAGCACTGGAGTCACTATTATTGACTTACTACCTCCCCCAAACTTGCAGGCGTTGTGCTAAAATTTGAAACCATTATTATTATGACAGAATTCATTGAGTGTTAGACTCAATATGGAATGGAATTTATTTGTTCTGGATTGAAATCCTATCATGGTCAACTTTATTTTATGAACTCTGGAAAGACAAACAGCAAACCATCAGTCAACTATTGAGGTTTAGTTCATTTAACTATATACATGCCTACACGTGCATGTGCACACACACACACGTGTGTGTGTTAGATATGATTATTGTTATTATTTTATCAGGAACCCTTGAAAATTCCATGTTTGATAAATGTTCTTTTATAAATTTATAGATTTTCATAACAGTTTCTTTAAGTTAAAGATTTCAATTATTTCTTTGATTTCATTTCATAGTTAAGGTTATATAAAGTATAACACTCAAAACACTCAATAAAAATTATTCTGTTTTCTTCCATGTAAGTTTTGTCTTTAAAGGTAAAATTTAAATGTAATTGTTTAAAGCATATAATAATTACTTTAAGTAAATCATAATTGCTTAACCCTTTAGCATTCAGACTATTCTGTTGAATGTAGGAGCACTCCGTCGGTTACAACGACAAGGGTCCCAGCTGATACGATCAACGGAACAGCTTGCTCGTGCAATTAATGTGCTTGTGGCTGAGCAATCCACAAACACGTGTACCTTTAACGTAGTTCGCGGGGAGATTCAGCATGACACTGAGTGTGACAAGGCTGGCCCTTTGAAATACAGGTACAACTCATTTTTGCCAGTTGAGTGGACTGGAGCAATGTGAAATAAAGTGTCTTGCTCAAGGGCACAACGCGTCACTGGGAATTGAACTCACAACCTTACAATCGTGAGCCAAAGCCCTAACCACTAAGCCATGCACCTTCTGTTGAATGTAATACTTATTTATTCACATGGTTTTGAATATGTTATGTATTATCTCACAGCTTTAAAACTTTGATGACATGATTGTTTGGTTTTAGAATGACATTATTGGGTAAATGTAAGAGGTCAGATTTGACTGGTTTGAACATAAAACAAGTAGAAGATCTGGTCTGGATATGGCCAGTTTAAATGCTAAAGGGTTAAACTATAATTGCTAAAAAATGTAACGTATTTAAATAAATTTGTTATTAAAGCAATTTGTAATTTACTAAGGTGAATTTTTAACTGAAATAAAATGTAACTGATTGAATCGCAATAGCTGAAACTCTAAAGAAAATTGTTCCAGTAAACTGTAATTGTTTAAACAAATTGTAGTTGAAGTACAAAGTGAAATCTAGTGTCATTGACATTACATCTTCCCCACAATTTTTTTATTTTCAGATTTGACAGAGTGGAAGTCCTCTCAGGATTTGTTAATGGACTTTTCCTTATTATTATTGCATTATTTGTTTTCACCGAAGCCATTGCACGCTTGTTTGAACCTCCTGAAATTCGTACAGAAAGACTTTTGGTAAGCTCACATGTTTTATCTTTATCTTATTTCACTCATTGGACTGTGGCCATGCTAAGGCACCAACTTAAAGGGTTTAGTTGATCAAATCAATCCCAGTACTTTTTTTTTTATAAAGTCTACTACTTATTTCATTGGTATCTTTTGCTGAAATGGTTAATATCTCCTCAGAGAAATAGCAGAAATGGTAGAGCACCAGACTAGGTAACTTATATTTAAGTTTCCAGAGTTGATTTTGCTTTCAGTTCACATCAACAAGAGAACCTTTATATAGTTGACTGTGCTATATAATGTAGTCACAAATGCACTATGACTGATAAAAGATGGGATGGTCATTGATGGAACACTTTTTTTTTTTATAGAAATGCTTGACTAGGGTAAACAATATCACCACAATCAATGTGTATGAAGAATGTGAGCAGGAATGAAAATTTCACAGAGATTTGGCTGTTGTTTCTAGTAGGTCAAGTATCAGTTGTTTCTAGTAGGTTAAGTTGTGGAGGCACATGGCCTACTGGTTAGAGCAGCAGACTCGTGGTCGAGGGATCGCAGGTTCAAATCTCAGACCAGGCGATGTGTGTGTTTATGAGAGAAACACCTAAGCTCCACATGGCTCCGGCAGAAGGTAATGGCAAAACTTCTGCTGACTCATCGCCACAACTTTCTCTCATTCTTTCCTCCTGCATCTTGCAGCTCACCTGCGACGGACTGGCATCCCGTCCAGGTGGGGAACCTATACGCCAAGAAACCGGGAAACCGGCCCTTATGAGCTAGGCATGGCTCAAGAAGGAACAAACAAACAGTAGGTTAAGTTCTGAGGTCAGTTGCATAGATTATATCCCTTTGCCAAAATTTGATCTTGTACCCATGTTTGAAAATCTAATGAGCATTGCTGAAACTGAGAGAGGTGGTGTATGTTACATGTGTGAGAAGTAAGATGTGGGAATTGAACATCAAGCAACAGAGAAAACTGGAAATGAGAATGGGTCTGTTGGATGAACTGAGTGTTATTGAGAGAAAGAGTGAGAGAGTAGAGGAAGTGAGCTAGTGATGGATGTGAAGATTGGCTGAGTATTGAGAAAAGACGAAAATGAATGGGTGAAAGGAGCAATAGAAGTGAATGTGGAAGAAAGTAGAGGAAGAGGTGGACCCAAAGAAATTTGGTTGAAGATCGTGGAAGAGGAATTGAAGGGCTATAGGTTGGTGAGAGGGGATGTAGGGAACTGAAAAAATTGGAAGGAAGGACTGACAGTAAGCATGACAATGGGCACAAACAGTAGCACAGCCATTGCCATGGTTGTGAGAATTAGTGTGGCTTTCACTATTACTACAAGCACAACAAGTGCAGCCACACTGAAAAATTTGGAGAAGGTTGTCATGGTGCTTGTCTAACCCTTATTTTCAGAGACGATAAAGCCTTAAAGTGTTTGTTGTATTGTTGTTTCTATGTTTGCAGCATTTAATATTGTTCTTCAAACTTTTTTTGTTATTATAATCAATATTATTTCAGACAATTTCTGTCTTGGGTTTGTTGGTAAATTTGGTCGGAATATTTGTCTTCCATTCTCATGGTCATGGACACGGACACGGACATGGACATAGTCACAGTCACAGTCAGAAAGAATCTTCCAGTAGTTGTGGTGGCCATGGTCATGCACATGGGTCATCCAGTAGCAGTACACATCA
The DNA here is from genome assembly GCF_006345805.1 of Octopus sinensis. Taxonomy (NCBI): domain Eukaryota; kingdom Metazoa; phylum Mollusca; class Cephalopoda; order Octopoda; family Octopodidae; genus Octopus; species Octopus sinensis. The sequence goes on from NC_043008.1 coordinate 33,242,847, forward strand.
TCATTCACCTCATGGTCATCACCACCATCCTCATCATCAACCCACACAACATGGACATCCTCATTTAAACACCAATATGCAAGGTAATGTAACTTTTTTGTTTTATTAATCATCTGATTAACCCTTTCGCATTCAGATTACTTTGTCAAATGTAAAGCTTATTTATCTATATCTACAAGAGTCAGGATGTGTGTGAGTGTACGTGAATGTAATTATGCACGTCCACAAATTAGCATGCATGTCACTCCAATTTTAGGAGGACATTGGTCACGATTATGGCTGTGTTTTTGTCAACTTATTTTACCCGCGGCACCTGTGGATAGCAGTATAAATCGATTTTCAACCATAACTTTTACCATTTACCACTTTCGGTGAAATCCGTTCGTTTGCTAACATGAGTTAAGTCCCCTATCTAGCTATGGCGCAAAAGAAAGACAAAAGGTAAATTTTTACACACGATTTTCACTAAGAAAAAAACCCAAAAAACACGGATTTTTTGCATGGAATCAAGCACCCTAACCTAATATGCTGCAAAAAAAGGGGATGAGGAGAGGAGCATACAATAGTCCCTCCATCTTGCATAATGCCAAAGCCCCACCCCTCCAGGAAGCACACAATGCATAATGCTTGTCTGATAAAAGGTAAGTTAGTCATGTTTGGAATGTTTTCGATAGCTCTGTGTGACCCTATTTTTGTCCTTGGGTTGTAACTATTATTTCCTATTTGCTTATCCCTAGGAAGTATGAAAAATGGCTAATATTTCCTTCAGACTTTGCTTATGTGACATTTATTCAAATCCCAAAGAATCTCTTTCAACACATGGCTTTGATGCTCCCTCATTACTCCTACTCATAATTAGAGATGCACACATTGTCAGCCATTAAGGGACATGATCAAGTGTTTAAGGTCAAGCAGCTGACAAGCAAATCTGTGATATTAAGCAGAATATTTGCTATAATGAAATTTCTGCTTCATCTACTCGAAACTGAATCTATATGAAATGTAATGGAAAATAGGTCCGTTTCAAAACATTGATGTCCTGGTCACAAAAGCAAAGTTTGAAGGGAATAGTAGTCATTTTCTTTGATTTCTAGATAGAAGCAAATAGGAAATAACACTTACTGACCAAAAATAAAAAATACACAGTGTAATAGGCCTCCTCAATGAGGTCTGACCGGGAGCTAACTGCAGTAACAAAATCAACAATATGGATTAGCTTTTGTCCTTAAACTGTATGGCAATCCTTAAATGCAAATGGAATCCTTTGTTCTTTGATAAATCATGTTCATTATTGAAAGGAATTTGTCTCCATCTTTTCCAGGTGTGTTCCTCCATGTCCTTGCTGATACTCTAGGGAGTGTTGGGGTAATTGTCAGCTCAATCTTGATTGAGAACTTTGGGTGGAATGTCGCTGATCCCATATGTTCCGTCTTCATTGCTGCTTTGATTCTGCTCAGTGTCTTTCCTCTGCTGAAAGAGACCTCTTACATTTTGCTGCAACGAACACCACTGAATCAAGAGAAACCACTCAATGAATGTCTAAACAGGGTAAGGATATTGTGTGCGTTATTGTCATCATCAATATATATCTTTCATCTTTTTCTTCTTTCTGTTGTTGGACTGTGGCCATGATGGGGCACCATCTTGAAAGATTTACTTGAACTCTTTAAGCAACAACTAGTATGTTACTCCTTGTATGAAAGACTTTCATATAAAGGGTAACATATCAATGGTTGCTTAACCCTTTAGTTACTATATTTATTTTGAGATGATCTGTGTTTCTTTCAATTACTTTAAATATAACAAAGAATTTAGTAAAATAACTTAGTTATCATTCAGCTAGTGTTAGGAATATAAATTGTGACTAAGATTTGGTGGAAGATTTGAATTCAAAACTTATGAAAATAAGACATTTGTACTACAGAGCCAGAGCCGGTTTCAGCCGGGTTGGTAACAAAAGGGTTAAAGAGTCTCCTGAATTCCATTTTCTTTCTCTCATATTTCATGTGTGTGTGTGTGTGTGTGTATGATATTTTATTTTTGTCTGTTTATTTCTTCAGGTTTTAGCTTTGGAAGGAGTGATATCCTACAGAGACCCACACTTCTGGAACCACACTTCTACCAAAATAATGGGCTGTATACATGTACAAGTAAAGCCTGATGCTAGTGAACAGAAAATTATTGCTCAAGTAAGTGACTCATTGTCATTGATTTGACATTGACTTTTCCTTGCTTGCATGGGTAGGATGGAATTTATTAAGGAAGATTTTCTATGACTTTCTGACCTTCTTGTCACCAACCCCTCACCTGTTTAAAGAAGATAATATTTACACTTGGCTAAACATTCTCACAGAATATTCAAAGTGAATGACACTGCTTGTATGGCAGTGACACTCATATACAACTCTCATAGTCGTGACAAGGAGAGACAGATAGTGTCACATGCACACACACACACACACAATGTAATGTTCAGTTAATTGGTGGAATCAATAAAAAAAAATTTACTCCACCCAGCAAGAATAAAAATTACTCAATATATAAAGAATTAAAAACTCAGTAACTATAAGTTTCATGCTTACAGTAGTACTATAGTCAGGTGAGCTTGTATAGCATGCCATGTACTATTTGGCTGATAGATTGCTTGTAAGTAGATGGCACGTTATACAAGCATGGAAGTAGCTAATTTTAAATCCTGTGTATATTGGCTTCAAATTTGGGGGAGAGGTGATGTAATCAACCCCAATGCTTATTTTATTGACCCCAAAACGATGAAAGGCAAAATGGACCACAGTGGAATTTGAACTCTGGGTGTAAAGACTGATGAAATGCTGCTAAACACAGTAACAATTCTGCCAGCTCATTGCCTTAAATCCTGAGTATATTATGGACCACAATGGAATTTGAACTCTGGGTGTAAAGACTGATGAAATGCTGCTAAACACAGTAACAATTCTGCCAGCTCATTGCCTTAAATCCTGAGTATATTAAATTATATACATATAGGCTGCTTTCAATTTGTCTACCAAATCTATTCAGAAGACTTTGGTCATCTCAGAGCTATAGTAGAAGGTACTTGTCCAAGGTGACACACATTGAGACTGAACTCAAAACCATGTGGTTGGAAAGCAAACTCCTTAACCATGTGCCTTGAACATGAAATTTTATTTTTCCCTTAATGAAGGAAGAGCCACACTTTTGCTCAGTTCTATGGCCTCTGAGATTGGTGGATGAAGTTAGACTAGAGACCTGGCTGAAATTCTTGTAACCATCTGCTAAAAGCAGTCTCACACTAAGTACATAATTATTTTAGTCAAAGGACTTTTTAACTCTTCATGTAAAGATCAAAACAATTCTAAATACATTTACATATCTCTATAATGAATGAATTTAGAATATAATTGTTATTTACATTTGATGGATAAATGTAAATAATGTACATAATTCCTCCTCTCTTAAATATAGAACTATAATTGTTATTGTTTAGCCAGCTTTATAAAGTAAATAATTTCATCATCTTCTTTAATGTCCACTTTTCCATCTCCACATGGGTCAGAAGGAATTTGTTGAGGTAGATTTTCTAGCCAGATGATCCTTCCTTTCACCAACCATCAGCTGTTTCCAAGTCGGGTAATATTTCTACATGGCTTGGAGGATTGGAAAATGAAGGACACCATGATGAGAGTAATACTCATTTACAACTATTGCACAATGTCAGGACAAGTCAACAATCACATATACAACAGATCTTCCAGATCCATTCACAAGGCTTTGGTAAGCCTGACGCTATGGAAGACATTTGCCCCAAGGTACTACACAGTGGAATTGAACCTGAAACCATGTGGTTGGGAAGCAAACCCCTCAACCACACAATAATCTACCTTCTACATTGGCATGGGTTGGATATGTATGATCTGAGTCAGATCTTATTTGGAGTTACTACCCTCCTAGACAGTTCAAGTTATATCACGCTTTTTAGTCATACTCTATAATTTGCTCTTTTCCTGGTGATAAGCCCTTTCTTGTGAACATATCCAAGAACCCTAAACTTTCTACTATTTTTTTAGTCTATTAATGTTTCTGCTGTGACCACACCCTGCACTAATTAGATTACTTATGTAATAGATATTAACTATGTCTAGTGTGCCCTCTGAACAATTCAGAACTACTAACTACTCTCATATATCAATCCCCTGTTCCAGTTCTCTTTCAATCTGCCAAAGATTTGAAGCCACTTGTAATGATCTTTTTTTGCAATGTAATTTTGTGTTGCATGCAATCATTTGTTAATATTTATTCTTGACTATGGTACCAATTTCTGTAAAGCAAACTCTGCTTTAAAATCCAAGTCATTAAAAATACATTTGAGAAAATGCTACCGCAGTATAATAAAAACAAATATTTTCCAGGTAAATGGTATTTTCAAAGACATTGGCGTTCACAGTCTTGTGATCCAAGTTGAAAAAGAAGCTTACTTCCTGCACTTGTCAGGACTTGGTGCTACATTTGACCCAATGATTCAACAGTCCAGAACATTTGGCAGATCAAATGTTGAGAGCATCACAGCAGTCCCCTCCATTGCTTCAATATGATGATTATATTATTTATGAAATTTTATAATATATATATATATTCAAATAAATTCTTGTTTTATAATTTTGCACTTTTTATGACTTTCTTTCACAAATGTCTTAGAAACAGGGTTCGTTTATTTCTTTATACTCATTTTTAATTTTCATCAATGGAAACTGTAAATTGGGACAGTTTTCATTGATGTGGGACTTCACATCATCATCATCCTTCTTTTCTATGCTTGCATGAGTTGGACAGTTTATTGAGGAAGATGTTTTACTGTTGGATGCCCTTCTTTTCACTAATCCTTAACTGTTTCCAAGCAAGGTAATATTTCCCTATGACTAAACATATTTTTACAGAATACTGGAAATAAATGACAATCACACACTATCAAGACAAGGGGACACAAACACTCAAACATAGATAATGATGGATTTCCTTTTGTTTCTGTCTATCAAATCCACTCACAAGGCTTTGGCTTGCCAGGGGCTATGGTAGAAGACACTTGCCCAAGGTGTCACACAGAGGAACTGAACCAAAAACTCTGGCTGGGAAACAAACTTCTTGACCACAGTCACACCTGCTCCTGTGCTGAGGAAATTGTTATTGAATTTCACTTCAACTATGGTCAAATAAATTCACAATGAATTCCAGCTATTAGCCATATTATATGATTTACAGGAGATTTGGTAATATCTAGCAGGCTGAGCAATAACACAGAGGCTTCTTCAGCTCACAATTAAACATTCAACCTTCAAAGCTAGGAAGTCTGCCAGACAGCCAAATGCAACTAAGGCAAGCAGGTAAATATCTTTTTAACTGTACAATACAACAATGTTTGAAGTGAGGTTTGACTTCATGGCCATATGATCCAAGATTTTAACTGTAACCAATCTACTTACCTCAAAAAGAAAAAAAAAGCCAATACTTAAACTAATCTAAATTCAACACATACAATTTTAAAGAAAAATTGGATGTTATAATGAAAATTATATAGTTTGAAATTAAAGCAAAAAAAAAAACTAGGCAAAGAAGTGGCTGTAACTATTTTATTTCACCAATACAAATAAATACAACCAGCTTGATTTGAAACAATATTGGTTGATATTTTTGGTTTTTCCACAAAGAAATAATTTTTTGTAGTCTTCCGTAAACCAGATTAAAGAAATTATATTACAAATATAAAAAAAAAATAACTAAACAGAAATGGATTTTATAAAAATCCATTTGTTTACCTCATAATCAAGACGGAATAAGATTTTGTAACTTATTAAACTGAAAAGAAAAATAAACAAAATAATTGTAGCTACCATTGGTATCATCAAAACTATCTCATAGTGGAAAATTATCCTTTATTTTATTCCTATTCATTTAAAGCATTGTTCTAGATGGTCAATTAATTCCTCAATGTTTTCCATATTTTGCTAAAAAGTTTATTCACAGTTAACTGATAACATGGGCTCTTAACTAAAGTTACCTCATATGGTTGTGTGTGTGTATATATATATATATATATTTGGGTGTATGCAGGAGCACAGCATTCAAAGTAATTTAAGGACTACTGAAATACTGCTGATGTAGCATGTGTGTGTGCCTTCAAGGGGAAAATACACAAACGGAATGGACAAAAACAATGTGGCCTATCACTTTTATAACAAGAGTTTATTCTGTTCGTTATTAGCAGTGAAAGATGTGTGGGAGGGGACTTAAAAGAATGAAGAATCAGGTGTGTAGGACACTATTTATTACAGATAGGCACGAGAGGGAACTTAATAGATATCAGCCTCACATATATAGCACACTGATATTTATAAGCAAGAAAAAAGTTTTGGATGGACTTTTATGTTAAATCTATGGCACATGTCTTAAGAGACCACATTCAGCAACAGCGATTTACCCTCTTAGAATTAGCTCACTTGTATTATCACGTTTGCAACTTACAGATGTACAATGGAACACCAGTTGAGTTGCCCCCTAATGCAAGAATCAAGCACTTTTTATGATCTTGCAATGAACTGTGAAGAAAATTGAGATGTACTATTCACATTTTAACTGAATTTGAAGTGGATTCTCTCAGAAAAATTATATTCTTAATTTTAAACATCCGTTTTTCATTTTTTAAAAGAGACTGTAATATTTTATTAATGAGTAAATCACGATAAGACATGACTTGATATGTTTGTTACCAATGCAAATTGGACAGAATGAATTTCCCTTTAAATTTAACAAAAAAAAAACAAACAAATATGCTGTAGTAGCACCTGAATTCATCAGAGATTAATAACTCTTTACTTTGTTTTTACACCATCACTTTTGACTGCTGTATTTTGTGAGGTACTGTAAATCTACAGAAACAAGTTCTTAACACTGAGATTCAAATCCAAATCCCAATTCCTTTTGTCATTTGTATAATAATGTGAGTGGTAACATAACACATAAGAATGCTATGTGTAAAAATGATGGAATGACTGAAGAATATATCAGAGCTGATAAGAAATAATAGATTTGGTAATTAAATCTCAATGAATTTATATAATAAATGTTTCAAAAATTCAGTAAAGCTTATAACAAATGACTTAACTTTAAATAAGTACATAACTATTATAATAAAAGGATTTTGCCTTTTCATTTAAAAATAATCAAAACAATTCTAAATGCATATCTATCACAAAAATTGGAATAAATTTCATGATTGTTTAGCCGGCTTTATAAACTGAATCATTTAACATCTTAATTAAAAAACAATACAACAGTTAGACAGAAATGGCAACAAAAGATATTTTGTTACATAGCTATTTCCATTAGGACTGTTAATGGAATGATGTCTAGTCAAAAACTGAAGTTATTTTAAACATATTTATATGATCTGCACAACCCGAAATAGTACAAGGACACTGTATTAAAATGTAGTTTTATAAAACATTTCCAATATAAACATTTTCCTCTTCAGTCAGTATTTTTTGTTGTTTTTTTTTTTTTTGTTTTTGTTTGTAAAGTATCTAAAATACATAAGTAAAAGGATCTTTAATTCTGAAGTAGATATGAGTTCTACCTAATACAATAATCATAAGATTGAATTCAACAATGTAGCTGCCATAAAAATGTACTATTTACTTAGACAATATAATAATACATTTCAACATTTAAAATCCAACACAATTATTTCCATGTAATAACAATCATACGTCAGTTGTATTAGAAACCAGAAGCTTGTATATATAAAACAGTTTGTAGTTATAGTTAACAGTGTGAAGCTTACAACTGAAACATACTGAAGCAGAAAATCAAAACTGGATCCCAATGACTACCAGCAGTTCTGTTATATTCTTTGGACAAGGAAGGGCTTTCACTTTAAGAGTTTTCTGGAAACTTTAAATGAATAGAAATCACTGAAACATATATTTTGATGACAAAACTGTTTGAAAATGTAAGTCAGTTTTCAACCAAAATATACATATACATCAAGAGAATTGACACATTAAAGTTGGTAATTTCACAATGTAAAAACACGAAAAGAAAAAAGTTACCATTGGATTATTTTTTCTTTTTCTTATCAACGTAGCAGACAAAATGGATGGGAAAAAAGATTAAGTATATAACGTCATCTAATTTCTCATTAATTAAACTGAACACAACACTTTCCAAATCTATTCTCTTTTGGGAAGGCGAAGGGGTTTGTTTTTAATCCTTCACAATAAACAGACTATAGTATTATAAAAAGACATGCCAAGAAATACAGTACCAAACCAAAGTACTAATATTCCACATCTTGTATTTTTTTCTTTTTTACTCAAGTAAGATTTCACTTTAAAAATACATTGATATATAACTGCTATGTATGATTTTGATGCTAAATCCTTCTACATGTAATTGAATGTTCTTCAGAAGATACTATTTTTGTGTCTACATTTTGGCACAATCTCTTCTCATTTAAACAGTATTTCTTTGTCAACAGATCTAAAAGTTTCCCATTTTACTTGTTTGAGCAATATATTGTCATGCAGTATTTTTGAGATGGTGGGTTAAAAAAAAAAAAAAGGTCATGTCAAAATATAGATACAAAAATAAGCATCTAATAACAGGACTTGGCAATACCAAAATACAACTGACAGCAATTCACTCCTACCATCAATGGGGTAAACACTTATGTGCTACCTAGTCTCGAATAGTAGATACTAACAAATAGCCTGTTTCTTCATATACAGAGCCAACAGCAAATGAACGAAAACCCTGATGTCCTTCGAAACCAGAATATTTTGGCAGTCGCTTAGAAGAATATGAAAGCAATGAGAAATTCAGAATAGCGACAGAGTGAAGATTCAAGATCAAATAAATAATCTCTACTACATATATTAAGTGCCTTTTTCTCTTATCCAAATACACATATATACATCATATATTATATATACGTACAATATATGCAGATATATATGAATATATTATGATATGTATAACCAGTGTTTCAGTATCACCAAAAACATTTTAGTTTTACAGAAATAATGGTAAAAAACAAGGATTTCATAACCCATGAATTCTACTCATGATGCAGTCATGGGAATAATTACACCATTCCCTGCTTACATTCAAGATTAGCACCTTATAACAAGATAAACCCAAAGTTAAGCAAGAACTGGATAAGAAGTGGTTCCATTTGTCAAAGCAGATCATTGTAGCAAATCTGATGGTTTACCTTAAATATTAATTCACAAGCAAGTCAGAAGGTGCCTTTGTGAGTTTGTTCTTATTACAAAAACAAAATTGCTATGTGTGTGTGTGACTTGGTAGATCAAACTTCTCGTAGAAAAAGGAAGAATATGCCCAGAGTCACACATGAGTAATCACAATGTTGTAGTAATTCTTATATAATAAATACTTCAAAAAAAGTTTGGGAAATGGCTACATGAACAAATAAAAAAAAACCTTAAGGACTTCTTAACTAAAATGAAGCTTGTGTCCTTAAATTGTGGTTGAGACCCAAGTCTTTGGGTACATATTAAATGTAATAATACAATTAAGCTCTGACTTGATTCAAAAAGAAAGAAAAACAATAACCAACAAGCCACAATAGAAAAAAATTCTTCCAAATATTTTATTTGGAAATTAAATTTAGAATAAGGAATTTGTACTAAATTATAGGTTTCTTCTCAACCTTAGAATTACAATAATTTCCTGAACTATAAATATATAGTTTAGACTAAAATCAGATCTACACAACACTATTTCCACTTAACACACACACACATAAAACATACACACAAATATTTAAAAAAAATCAAGAACTATTAAAATACATTTGATTTGAGTATTTCTCCATTTTCCAGTTTTTCGTGTTTTATAGCTGCCTGAAATTTATGAGATATTTATCAACATATTGAAGTTTTAACCCATGTATGGATATTTCCATGTTTGAAGTGGAGATTTGCTTTCTTTGATTGATTGTATAGAAACGAATTTCATGAGGTAGTATGGCCCACCAGCTTTGTCATTTGTACCTGAAAATATATATTAGAACATATATTAGTTGTGTGCATGTGTGTGGGTAAATGTATGTTTGAATATATAATATTGTAGTTCATCATCATCATCATCACAGTGGGATTGAACCTGAAATCACATGATTAAAAAGCAAGTTTCTTTACACAGACATGCCTGTAACTATTGTTTAGTGAAAACAAAAGGAAAAGCCTTCAGTAAATCTGTATTCCTGATATATTCAATCAAGTCTGTACTGTACAAGAAAACATTTCACATAAATCTGGTTGTTACAGTTCAATCTATGAAGGTGGGTTGAAAAATTTATAGACTATGAAGGAATGATGATAGATATATGAAATCTTGCAGGCATTAATTTCATCTCTTCTTATTAATAACTTCATTGTTTCTTTCCAGGTAAACTGACATCTGACAGTTCGACGATGACTTCAAAAGTAGCTAGTAGCAACTTGTCTTAAAAATGGAGAAAATTTGGCATTGCATTGTACCTTCAGAAAAAAATGTTTTAGCCCCCAACGACATTCATGCTGATATAGTTATGTTAGAGGATGGTGCTTCAGCTTTATCAACAGTGCAGAAATAGGCTGCTGAATTTAGGAGGGAAGGGAGAATCTTGAAGATGACTCAAGGTCTGGCATCCTGCAACTGCCACCCCAAAAGAAAACATTGATCATGTTTATCACATGGTGATGGATGACAGGCAATGACTATAAATCAAATTGCCAACGCTATTAGCATATCCCATGAGAGAGTTAAGAATATTCTACACAATGAACAATGACAAAAGTTATTGCCTGATGGGTGTTACATCTTCAGACACCTGATCAAAAGCACACCAGGCTGATTATATCACAGAAAAATCTGACATTGTTTGAGGCAGATCCGGCTGGTTTTCTTGAATGTTTATTAAGGCGGATTATGTTGAAAAATAAACCTCATTTGGTTACATTTCATGAGAGTATCTTGGTCAGGTTATGAACTTTTCAGCTAGTCCTTGTAGGTTAGCCATAACTGAGCAGACCTACAATCAAAAGCATTCCATCTGTGATCAACCTTTCTTTCTTTCCTTTTTTTAAAGTCAGTATATCTAAGACATATTATCCAATGCGACAGTCATATTTGTTTAAAATGAAAAGTTGTGATTTAAGGAAGATTTAACTGCTATGTTTAGCAGAGTGAGCAAGAAACGTAGAGTTTCCTTCATTAGTTTCTACAACACTTGTCAGACTTGGTGTGGCCGACAGATAATCAAACAAATTCCAGCTGTGACCATCATGTCTTTTTTAAGATATTAATATACATGTGCAAGCATGAGTAATTAGTCACAGGCATGGCTGTGTGGTTAAAAGGCTTAGAACAGTGAAACTTGAAGCAGATAGAGTTATATAAATAATAGCCTGTAAATATTCTCTTGAATTTTCTAAATTTTTATGACGTCAACAACACAACTCTCACTGATAAAAATAAAGTTTCTGAACTGGACAGAGAAATTCAAAAGATTACTTTGGTCCAATGGTAGAACATCTGTTGTGTTTATGGGAAATGTGGGTTCATGTCCCACAGGCAGCCTTTGACTTTTTTTCATCCAAAGGGCTTTAATCTAATATTTACATATTATTTACAGCTTCATCTGCTTTCTGCTTCATGTTCCACAGAACCACACAACAAATTGAGTTTAATAGAAAAAAGGGGCATTCAGTGGTGATGATGATATATATGTATACATGAGGCACATTGTTACAGTATATGTGTGTACATGAATATGTATATGTACAGTGCAACAGTGCATTACTTCAATATATGTTGTGTGCATTTATGAGTGAATATATATATATATATGCATAGTTACATATATGTAATGTATATGAGTATATATATGTGTGTGGAGATTAGAGCAGCGGACTTGCAGTCGAGGAATCGCAGGTTTGAATCTCAGACCGGGCGATGTGTGTGTTTATGAGCGAAACACCCGAGCTCCACACGGCTCCGGCATAAAGTAATGGTGAACTTCTGCTGACTCTTTCGCTACAACTTTCTCTCACTCTTTCCTCCTGCATCTTGCAGCTCGCCTGCGACGGACCGGCGTCCCATCCAGGTGGGGAGCCTATACACCAAGGAAACCTGGAAACTGGCCCTTATGAGCCAGGCATGGCTCGAGAAGGAACAAACAACAAAACATATATATGTGTAAAACACATTGCTACAATATATGTTGTGTGCATTTATGAGTGAATATATATATATATATATATGCATAGTTACATATATGTAATGTATATGAGTATATATATGCATAGTTACACATGGCTACAATATATGTTGTGTGCATTCATGAATGGATGAGGCCTTAATTACAGTAATGTAATGGCATAATATCACAATTAATGTAATGTTTAGATAAAGCAAATAGTTAGAGTACACTTCAGACTGTATGAAGTCAAATTACTGGGATGATAACTTACCTGACAACCGACTTCCACCAAATGGTTGTTGACCGACAATAGATCCAGTTGATTTATCATTGATGTAATAGTTACCGACTGAATCTCTGAAGATGTCATTCAATGTGTCTAATGCTTCACTATAGGCAGAAAAAGAAAAAAAAAATACATGAAGAAAATGAAAGAGTTAAATAGTATAATAATTATATCTAACTCAAGCACATTTAGGTCTTTCATGTGCCCTAGTCTCATAAGGCCAAAGGTTAATCTGGTTTCCATGGTGAATGAGTGACATAACTGGCACTAACTGGAACTCCGTCAGTCATGATGATGAGCGTTCCAGTGGATCTGATTAACAGAACAACCTACTTGTGAAATTAATGTGCAAATGGATGAGCACCCCTCAGGCATACATAACCTTAATGTAGTTGTTAGGGAGATTCATTGTGACACAGAACATGACAAGGCTGACCCTTTGAAATAAAGGTACTACTCATTTTTACCAGTTGAGTGGACTGGAGCAATGTGAAATTAAATGTTTTGCTCAAGGACACAATGCTCCAGCAGTAATTGAACCCATGACCTTGCAATTATGTGCCGAATAGCCTAACCACTAAGTCACATGCTCTCACATAGATTACAGCATTCCATCCTGAAGAGGACTCCAGTCTGTCAGAAGGTTAACTTCTCATCCATTGCTGGAGCTCATTTTCAAGTGAATGAACTGAAGCAATGTGAAATGAAGTGTGTTGCTCAAGAACTTAATGCACTGCCTGGTCTCAGAATTGAAACTGTAATCTTGCAATCATAACTGTAACACCCTTATCACTAAGCCATGCATGTGCTTTTGCAACATAGACACAAGGGCACATATTTTGAGAGAAGGATGTACACTTGATTAAATCAACACCAGTACTTAACTAATATGTAATGTACTGGTCCTAGAAAGATGAACATCAAAGTTCACCATTTGCATGGATTTCATAAACCTCTCTACCAATTCTCTTTTTTGCTTGCTAAAATATTAATTTTTAACATGAAGATAAAGCACAGTTTTGGGAACAACTCAAGTCACTTAAAGATACTCTGGTATTACACTGACATTTTATTGACCTCAGGAAGATAAGAAACAAAAAGTTGACACTGGTGGGAATTAAACACAATATAAAGTGACACTGTCTGGTACTCACTGATTCTGCCACAAGAAAATTAATGATGATGATGATGATAATAATAATAATGATAATAATAATAATAATAATGATAATAATAATAATAACTAACAACAATGATGACAGATTATCAAAAGGCTTTGACAGTTTTCCCCATGCATGGATCATGGAAACATAAGCCATGAACAAGGTAACACCAATAATAATAAAATATATAAAACATGCCATGGACAAATGGCAAACAGTGCGGCATCTCCAGACTAAAGAGGGACTCATAAAAACTAAAACCATCCACATTACAAGAGGAATATTTCAAGGAGACTTGAAACTCCTTTTCTGCCTGGCACTGACACCTTTAACTGACAAGCTAAACAGAACCGGATGTGGATACAACTGCTACAGTAAAACAATCAACCATGAAATGCCACTAAGCATTTTGCCCAATGTGCTAATGATTCTGCCAGCTTGCCACCCAAAATTTAAATAATTATGACAATATATGCATGTGTGTGTATATATATATATATATAACATACCTGTCTAGAGCATAAATTGCTCCAGTAAGTCCAAAGGGAGATGTGTCATTCACTAAATTGGCATATGTTTTATATTCTGCATCCGGATATACAAACAAGGTCAAAACTGGACCAAATATTTCCTGTAAAAGAAATAAAGAAATACGTTGAATATGGATGCTAAACAATGATGGTGATGTGATGTTACATATCTTGAGAAATTTTAAAAGAATCATTATTGTAATGACAGTAATGGTGGTGGCAAAGAATGATGACAATGATGATGATGTACAGAAATTTTATATTAAGTCAACAATTAACAAGACTGCAAGATAACATTCAACAATGGCCATATTTTAATTTTCTAAAATTATTATGGCTGTGACAAGCTTCACTAATCATCATAATTTGTACATATGATAACAGGTTTTGATTTCAATATCAGCAAAATAATACTCAGAAATAAAATACACAGAAATGATTAACGATAAAGAAATAAATTCAAAGCAGTGAAAGTCACAAACTTAAAAGAACCAAAGTCACAGATAAACTCAAAAGAAGGCAATTTTTAACAAGTTTTGGAGATTAATACAGCATTCTACAAGTTTGTTGAAAATACATGTGAGTGTGTGTGTGTGTGTGTGTAATAAAACATATATATGAAAAACACACCAGATGCAAGAGAGTTTGCATAAAATACATGCAAGTAAATCTGCAGGGTGTGTGTTCACTGTAAAAGTGAGTCTGTAGGAAGTCCTGTGCTTACAATCAGTCGAAAGATGTGTCACTTGTAAGAGTGGCAGAAGCTGCATTATAATATCTGTGAAGTGGCACTGTAATAGCTGTGAAAGCTGTAAGTTGTGGCATCACACGGTGGTTGCATGCAGCATAGTTATATATATATGTATATAGTGCAACTCTACAGTGTGAAGAAGAATGCATATATATACTGGTAGAGAAGTTCAGTACTAGTGAGAGGAAACTGCTGATTGTGAAAAAGCCAAGTATCAGAAATTTTGGTAAAAGATGGTCTGGAGAGCTTACAGTAGATCTTGTAGAGCCTGGTTGCTGCTATGCAAGTTAGAGGCAATAACTGAAGAACTGGTCACTCTTCTCTATGACAATCCCTGAACTGATGATTTCATTAGGTAATCTGCTGTCCACTGCATATGTTGTGACTACCACTGCTATGATAATTGTCTGAAACACTGTGAAAATTGGTTCTTTTGCTATGTTGACCAATAGACTCCACCTTGTACTGTGTCTCTGGACTCTGTTGACTGCCCTGCCACTCTGGCATGGGCTACATGCCCAATGAACACTACCAGTAATTCCAATAAGAAAGCTACTTAGCAATAGCTCTTTAAAAACAACAATGCTCATTAATCATTGATTAGTCCAAATGGGAATTATATTATATTTATAATAAAGTAACCATCATAGTTGACTGATCCAAGAGTTGATGGTATAGGCACATCTGCTGACACCAGTCATCTGTGAAGATGACTGACAGTTGCAGTAGTCTACTGGTCCAGAAAGTGATGACATAGGTACATCTGTTGGTATCAAATAGCTGGTGTTAGTTGTCGATAAAAGCAAACTGGCAATTTGTGGATCTATGTTCAAGTCACAAGAGTACAAATATAACAGTAGGTATTCACTACAATAATAATGATGAGGACTTTAATATTAACAATAATCATTCTAATGATCATAACTATTCAGATGATAATAATTAAGAAAACTGTTTTAATGTTGATATTGACAATAACTGTTCTGATGGTTATAACTGATTCAACTATTATGATGACTATTAAGATAATCAAACTCGGATAGTTATTTTAACAATACTAACAGGATGACTGTCAAAGTCAATAGCCACAATGTTATGAATTCAGAACACAGAAGCATTCACATTGCTCTGCCAAATGTAATGTTCATTTACTTACATTGTCTTGAATTGATCATGCTTTATCTTGAAGCTTTGACATTTCAATGATGTGAGTGTTTGTTTTTAAAATGACATTGTAGGATAGATGTGAGAAGCCAGATCTAGCCAGTTTGAACATAAAACAGGTAAAATATTTGAGCCAAATATGGCCAGTTTAAATGCTAAAGGGTTAAGGTATTTAAACTTAACTTCCTTCTTGTATTGTATGGAATATTAGTTAACAAGTAAAACAAAACAATGAAATGACAAACATAAATCATATAGACTTACCTCCTGCATTAGCCTATCTTTAGGGTCAGAAACTTCCACAATGGTTGGTTCAATGTAATAACCTTTGCTTTAAGAGAAAAATAAAAACATATAAAGAAATTAAATTACATCATGACATGTGGTGAGTGTTGTATAGAGAGAGAGAGGGGGGGAGGTCCTATTGAAGCTCAAGAGTATCTTGTAGTTTCTGAGAAAAACATGATTGTCACAACATCCCAGTATAACAAGCTGACAAAGAAGCTTATACATGGCCACTCAACCTGATATAAATAGTCACCAAATCACCTTCAAACAAACTACATTCTACTCTGTTAAAAGATGACATTGGATATTGTATTCTAGGGGTCATGGGAAAATAAGGTACACAAGAGATACCATCAAACACTCAATCTGACTATCTGTCAATGGAATAATCACTAATAGCTCAAGACCAGAAATTTATAAGCGCAGGGGGATATAATAGAATGAATCAATACCACCAAAAATACAGGTAATTTTATCACTTCCAAAAGGATGATAGACAAACAAACTAAATAGACAATGTTTATTCAGTTGGTCATTCAGAGCTGATAAGTCATAGTGTTGCTATGACTACGTTTCCCTGCACCCATTTGCTCACATAAACAAAGTAGCTACAAAATGAATCATGAACTGCATGTGTATATGCATGTATATGTATATGTATTGATGTTTATTGATGTATTGATGTTTATTTACTGGTTTCAGTCTTTGGACTGTGGTCATGCTGGGGCAATACTTTCAGAATTTAAGTTGATTATACAAAGCCTTGTATTTAGTCAGCGAATTTATTATTTTATTGATCTTTATTTGTTGAATGGATAAGTCAAGAGCTGGTGTTAAATGATGTAGTTCAATAACCAGATACTATAAAGTATTTTTATTTCATTATTTTATAAACCACACACACACACACATGCATATAGGGCAAGGGCATTGCTATGTAGTTAAGAAATTTGTTTCCCAGCCATATGGTTTCAGGTTCAGTTCCACTGATTGGCACCTTAGATAAGTGCCTTCTACTATAAACTCAGTCAGATCAAAACCAATTTTCAGAGAATATGGTAGATAGAAACTAGAAGCCCATCATACATATACATGTGTCCCTATGTTTATATGTATGTGTGCGTTTGTATCTCTTTTCTGTCTGACCCATGCAAGCATAGAAAAGTGTACATTAAAATGATGATGATCTCACACACAAACACACACTGTAAATTAATAACAAGCTATCTCCACTTACCTGTCATCGTACTTCCCGCCAGCAATAATTTTTGTTTTGGGCGAAGACTGAGCATAATCAATATAGCCCTTGATTCGTTCAAATGCCTGCAAAACAAATACATTTGCCAATGTCAAACTGTTTGCTTAGAACAGAAATAAATGTAACTATAAAAATAAATATGACAGACAAGATGTTATTATTACAACTGGCAAAATTGTTAGCACTGTGGGAGAAATGCTTAGCAATATTTAATCTGTCTTCCTTTTGGGGGTTGATAAAATAAGTACCAGTTGAGAATTGGGGTCAATGTAATTAACCCCCACTCCCAAATTTCAAGCCTTGTGCCTATATTAGAGAGGATTATTAGAACTGGTAGAATCATTTCTTTATTGGCCAAAATGTTAGGGCAGCACTTCTTCCAGCATTTTATGCTCTATGTTCAAATTCCTCTGAGCTCAACTTCGTCTTTCATCCTTTTGGGAGTCAATAAAATAAGTGCCAGTTGAGCACTGGGATTGATGTAACTGACTTACCCACACCCCCAAAAATGTAGGTCTTGTGCCAAGATTTAAATATATTATCACAAAAAAAGCTATTACATGATAATTTAATTAGCAGAGATGCTATCCTGAAGTTTGGCGACAAGTCTTCTTGAATCTCAAGAATCTTTCTGGTAATTCTGACAGAACGCAAGAGAGCACTTTTCCTACATGTCAACAACATTTGTCTCAATTCCAGTATTCTTCAGCCCCTTAAGGAGCGGTCTAAATGTAGTGGATGCTGAGTGCCCCATTTACCACAGGACTTATTTTTACCTTTGTGTTCCACTATTTCTTCATTACTCTGGCTTAGTCCTGATATTCCTCAATACCCATTCTAGTATTATAGAATGTCAACAAGTTCACAATGTTTCTTCCTTTTATTTTCCACAACCATACCTATTCTCCTTATCTCAATAGTATGATCAGTATTTATGGAGAAATGCTATAAAATCCCATAATTATCAATCAACAGGACAGCCATTGGTTTTTGTCCATACCATTTTCCCATCACTTCAAATCACAGACTTGGCTAACATCTCAATACACTTTTTTGACTGACACCTTCATACCTGCATTTATATTCTTTTTATGCTAGTTTACTGCACCTGCTTAGAAGATGGTTAAACTTCTGACTCCTTTTCCAAACATTCCGCATGTGTTGTCTGATTGAGTTTTAACAATTTTTTGTCAGAAATAGCAAAATCGTTAGCATGCCAGGCAAAATGCTTAGTGGCATTTCATCCATCTTTCCTTTACATTTTAGGTTCAAATTTCACTGAGGCCAACTTTACCTTTCATCCTTTTGAAGCCAATAGAATAAGTATCAGTTGAGTACTGACTGGATCAATGTAATTGACTTATCCCCTCCCCTGAAATTGCTGGGCTTGTGCTAAAATTTGAAATCATCATCATCACTATTGTTGTTTTCTTGTTAGAGATTTCTGAGGTATCAACCTTGTCCTTGGATACCTTCAGCAGATTTCCTTCTGCTGACTCCTTATTTACTCTACATCTACATTTTTCCTGCAAGCTTTTCCTTACAAATGCTCAGGTTAGCTATTGGGGTCATCAATTGTAACAGTCTAGGAGGGTTTTCTCCTTTCCTGACATCATATTAAACGTAAAAATAAAATATTCTCCATTGAATAATTTGCCCATCCATTCCTTGATGTTTCTGTTAATCGTTATCTCTGTCTACTGCTCCTTCTTTCCCTTTTTACAGTTCCTTGATGAATAGTCTTTCTCAGGTCAATGTATCTGGTCATACCATCCCAGTTTTCTTTCATTCACTGTAGTGTGAGAGTGTGAATGGGGGATGATATCAATGTGATGCTGAATGGTTTTGTGAACTTGCTCATTTGAAATGTGATCCAAGTACAAGATACCTAAAACGTTGTGGTAACATCTCATTTCACGTGCCTATGTCTCTCAGTATCTGTGCAACAAGAAGAGTTTGTGTCTTACATGTATAGAGGAAAATAGAGAATACTAAATATGAGGTATCACATACTGAAGGTTTACCCAATGTGGTCCAGTTCTATACATGCTTTCAGCATTGACTACTCTGAGAGCTCAACTACTGAGAAAAGGACAATCATGCCTGGAATGCATTGGATTGTATGCCTGCTTACTCACAGATGAACTAGAGCCTAAGCAACAACACTGTTTTTGTCAGTCTGCCTGACCGACAAAAGCATACAGGTGCCAATCCTACTTTATTGTTGAGTGAGTAAAGGACGACAAAATTTTAAGATATAAAACTATGTATCTCACTTCCTTATAAAAAAAAAACCCTCTCCTAAGCAAGCCTGATATAAAACAAACAAAAATTAATTTTAACTCTTGCGTTACCATATTTCAGTTGAAATACACTGAAAATAAGGAAGAAGTTAACAGAATGACCGACATTAATGAGCTGGTGTGTGGAACATAAATTAACATGAAATCTTGGTGGAAGGTTTGAATTCAGATTGCTTTAAACAGGCACTTTATATCACAGAGCAAGGAGCAGTTTTGAGCAGGTTGGTATCAAAAGAGTTAAGCTGTTTATCATATTTACCTTGTCATCAATAACAGCAGAGAAAAAACTGTCTGCCTCCAAAGGAGAGCCTATTTTAAACTTCTTGATTTCTTCAGCCATTCTTCCTTTAACTTCATCTGCTTTAGATTCCGGCAGATATATTCTAGAACAAGCAGAACACTTCTGACCACCATATTCAAATGCAGAGCGCAAGGATCCATTGACTACAGCATCAAGGTCACCAGAAGGATGTGCAAAATGGAAATTCTTACCACCACATTCTGAAAGGTCACAAATAATAAAAGGAAAATTTTAAAAATAATAGTTTCTGTTTATTGTCAAAAAGGATGAAGAATAGAATACATTAGGACAAATTACAAAACCATATATGAGGATTTACATCAAATATGAATAGAAATAACCATCTGACAAGATAAAGGGATATGTAATATAGCAGATTATACGAGGGTGTGCCTATAAGGTATTGTTCGCCCTTCCAAGTTCTTTTACAGAGCATAGGAAAACTGAAGGACTGCTACAATAAATATGTGAATCTGAGAAGGGGATATGTTGAAAAAAATCATAATTAACTGATCCTCCTATATTTTCTTTTACCCAAAGTCAGGTATTTTTCAGCACCCTCTATTGTGTGTGTGTGCATGTGTGTGTATATATATATATATATATACACACACACACACATATATGTATATATATACATATATGCGTGTGTGTGTATATATATATATATATATATATACACACACACACACATAGAAAATAATTGAGATTCAGTTGAATTAGGTACTTAAGTTGAAGCTCCAAAAATTAGTGTGGTATTATCTGTACAACTCAAAATAAGGTGAAAGCATATGGACAAGAGCAACCTGAGTAACAATAGATTAGAGCTAAGGGTATCATGTGTACATAGTCTCACCCATACATTTAAATATTTTCGAAATTAGCAGTTTATAGGTGCTGTGCTTGAACTGGATTGATGGAAACTAATTTTAATTTTAGTGTTGTATCTGATTATACTTACCCTCTGGTATTATATATATATAAATTAAATCTTGGTATAATGAGTTATATAATGAATTAAAGTACATTGCATAGCTGTATAGTATAGTGAATTAGTGTGCTACAGGTAGTTACTATCCTATGAATATTCCAGCCTAGTTGAACTGACTTCATCATGGTTTTAGTGATTAAACTATTTATTCCTTTCTATAGTATTCTACCCTACTACCATATTATTATTTTTATAAAGGCCTTTATGTAAGTAGACCTCCTAATTATGTACTCCTAGGAAATTATAATGCCATGTATGTAGTAGCACTGGTAACTTTACAATTTATAATATACCTCTTAGCTTATAATTAATATATAGTTAGCATGTTTTATTGCCCCAGTATTCCATTAGTAAATACCCAGATCAGTCTTTATAGATACTACCCAATAAGTAAATAATTAAGTATATGAAAGAATATTAAACTAATTCTATGTAATTTCCTCTTTCTATTGTTAAAAATTTGGTATATTTACAAAATTTATCTATTTGGTTATAATATCTTTCTTGATAATCCTAAATTTTATCTTTATACAACATAACAATACTGTTTATAATCAATCACCCCATGATAAAATTTTCTTTGTATTAACATCATTGGTTTTATTAGTACCTTGCCACTTTAACTGGTAATTAACATCTTCATTTGAGGTCTTCCACTACCCAACCTCCTTTACTGTCAGTTACTTTATACAACTTCAAAAAAATCTTGACAATTTTTATGACCATACCCACTATGTACTGTCAACTCACTCCAGCCCTTTCCAAACAGACACAATCCTCTAGTCTTAGAGTTGGTAATTGATAAACAAGACTAATAAATTAAAACTGAACCAAAATCTGTTAAAGCTATGACCCCAACAAACTTTTCCTGAAGTCTAGTATATTCTAAGCTGAAGTGGTGGCAGCATGGACTTTGTCTGTTTTCTTATTCTATTTGAGTTTTTAAGTAAAATTATATTAATGTGTCCAACTGATAAAAAAATTCTATTTATTTATCTGTGCAGCTGAGAATAGTTCTATATTTAAAGTGATGTAATGATTGTATTGTTCAATTAAATGGAGCCACTTGAAACGTTCGCACTGCATCACCTCTGGATATCCTGTTGCTAATTTTGATTATATATATATAATATAGATAGATAGATATAGGTGCAGGAGTGGGTGTGTGGTAAGTAGCTTGCTTACCAACCACACGTTTCCAAATTCAGTGCAACTGTGTGGCACCTTGGGCAAGTGTCTTCTACTATAGCCTTGGGCCGACCAAAGCCTTGTGAGTGGATTTGGTAGAAGTCTGTCGTATATATATATATAAATATATATATATATATGGAAAGCGGATGTTAAACGACGATGATGATGATATATGTATATATATATGTATGTATGTATGTATGTATGTGTGTGTATATGTTTGTGTGTCTGTGTTTGTCCCCCCAACATCGCTTGACAACCGATGCTGGTGTGTTTACGTCCCCGTAACTTAGAGGTTCAGCAAAAGAGACTGATAGAATAAGTACTAGGCTTACAAAGAATAAGTCCTGGGATCGATTTGCTCGACTAAAGGTGGTACTCCAGCATGGCCACAGTCAAATGACTGAAACAAGTAAAAGAGTATATGTATATTACTATTATTGCTGCTGTTGTCTATTATTATTATTGTTGTTGTAATTGTCATTATTATTATAATGCAAGGTGGCAAGCTGGCAGAAACATTAGCACGCTGGGCAAAATGCTTAGTGGTACTTTGCCTGTCATTACATTTTGAATTCAAATTCTGCTGAGGTCCACTTTGCTTTTCATCCTTTCAGAGTTGATAAATAAAGTACCAGTTGCATACTGGGGGTCGATCTAATCAACTGTCCCCCTCCCCCAAAAATTTTGGGCCTTGTGCCTAGAGTAGAAAAAATTATTATTATAATGCATGCTTTATTGTTAGCTTAAGGCAAATTCTTAGTTCCATAAATGCAAGGAAAAAAAAACAAACTAAAACCTATAAAAGAGTAGTGTTGATGGTGTGATGGAGTGGCAGACACAGAGTTTCTAATATAGTACTTCTGAAAGCAACTCACCTCCAATTAGCCGAGGGTAACTTTGATAGGTATCCAAATTGGCAGCAACTTGCTTCCATAGATGTTTGAACGTCCTGGAAAGATAGAAGAAATTATATTTTACAATAACAAAAAAATAGAATAGAAATGTATACAAAAATAGAATACAAAAAACTGCTGACCCTGTGGTGGTGGTAGTAGTAGTAGTAGTTTGACTAAATTCAGGCAGCATTTGGCTACATAGGTTTATGCTCTGGATTCAAATCCCTCTCTAGGGTTAACTTTTGCTTTCTTTCTTTCCAAGACAAATCAAAAAAGCATCAGATAAATACTGGTGTTGATTTATACCTTCTGTCCAATTCATGCGGCTTTAACTCAAATATTAGAAATCATTATTTTACATACATTAAGATAGCAGACTGGCATAATCTTTAGGGCATCAGAAAAACTAAATGCTTTGCAGAGTCTCTTCCAGCACTTTATGTCCTCAGTTCAAATCTTACCAAGCTCACCTTTGCCTTTCATCCCTCCAAGGGTGATAAAATGAGCTGCCAGTCAAGTACATGACTGTAATTGACTAATACCCACCTCATCAAACTATTGGCCTTGTACCTTGATTGGAAACAATTATTTTTGTCAATGAATTCCATCGAGGTCGACTTTGCCTTTCATCATTTTAGGGTTGATAAATTAAGTACCAGTTGCATACTGAGGTCAATCTAATCGACTACCCCCTCCCCTGCCCCACCTCCCCCAAAATTTCAAGCACTTGTGCCTAGAGCAGAAAAGATTATTTTTGTCAATGAATTCTCTCCTTTGACTTTGATGCAGAGTATACCAGTCATCCAGTTTACCTTTGATGTGGTTGAACAAACAATCACAACCAGATGGGATTCACAGAATGGGTTGTACTATTCATCCTTTTGATAGCCAAATCCAGAATGTGGCTAGCGGGACCTGCATTCAGGTGATTTTCCCAAGTCACTATCTCGCCCTTCCACACTAATCCATCACGGGGTTATCCATTTACAGCTGAGTGGATTGGGGTAACATAAAATGAAGTACAACCAGTTTGGGAACTGAAGCCATGATCATGTACACAACACTTTAACCAGTGGGCCATAAACCTCCAATCAACTGTATTACCTACCTCATATATTGCAGAGTAAGCTGGCAATGCTTTCTGAGATTTGCCAACACTACACCTGATTTTCTCCCCTCCATACACACGCAAGCATGTATCTGACTCATACACTGTTCACTTCCCAGACATTTGTACATTACTGCATATGCTTTATACGCACTTTTGACAAGTTGTGGTGCACCTGAGCACTGTATACAATAACTTCATTATTATATATAAAATTGTCAGCACAGTGGACAAAATGCTTAGCAGTATTTCTTCCATCTTTACGTTCTTAGTTCAAATTCCACCACGGTTGACTTTGGACTTTGACACTTACTCAGGAGGATAAACAGTAGATCAAATCAAACTGGAGGCTACATATTTGCAAAGTGAATTTCTAAACCCTTCAAGTATACCCATAATGATTTATGCATGCGTGGGCATGCACGTACGTGCACGCGCGCACACACAGCAGGTTAATAAACATGATGAATTTCCTCTCCTGAAGACCAAACAGTACTCCCAGCTAAAGAGAGACATTATCAACTATGACAGGTCTGCCAATACAGGACTTACTTCACACTTCCAGTAAAGTTGATACCAGACAGATAAGGGGATGAGGTGATTGTATCTCCAAATACTGGGCCATCAGCAGGTAAAAAGTTAATAACACCTGGTGGTACTCCAGCCTCTCGCAGGATCTGGAAAGCTATCCAGTTAGACAACATGGCAGTGTCTGATGGTTTCCACAAGCAAACGTTTCCCTGAAAAATAAAAACAAAAAACATGTAAATCATTTTAGATCAAAGAACAGATAATCTAGAACTTACCAATATGATACTAACTAATGGTAGGAAAACGGCTTTTATCTCAGGTACCTGAAGGCCATAAATTTTGAGGGATGTCAAACGATCAATTATATCAATTGACTGGTACTTATTTTATTGACCCTGAGAAAGTCGAAAGGTAAAATTGACCATGGAAGAATTTGAACATGAAATATAAAGGGATATAACTAAATACATGTGTGTCTGTGTGAAGAACTAATCTCACATGCATTATACGTACAGAATATCACTGCCCTTTGCTG
>NC_043008.1:33273404-33353404 GCF_006345805.1 Octopus sinensis
TGCTCAGAAAACAGACTCCATCACATGCCAGGGGGAGAAACTAAAAGTAGTTGATAGCTTCTGCTACCTAGGTGACCAAGTCTGTAGTGGGGGTGGATGCTCAAAGAGTGCTACCACTAGAATAAGAATAGCCTGGGCAGAAAGATTCTATCCCTACTGGTGACAAAGGGCCTCTTGCTCAGAGTGAAAGGTAGATTGCATGATGCATGTGTGTGAACTGCCATGCTTCACGGCAGTGAAATATGGGCCGTGACTGCTGAAGACATGCGTAGGCTTGAAAGAAATGAAGCTAGCATGATCTGCTGGATGTGTAGTGTCAGTGTGCACACACAAC
Source organism: Octopus sinensis (assembly GCF_006345805.1). Taxonomy (NCBI): domain Eukaryota; kingdom Metazoa; phylum Mollusca; class Cephalopoda; order Octopoda; family Octopodidae; genus Octopus; species Octopus sinensis. The sequence continues at coordinate 33,273,739 of NC_043008.1, forward strand.
AGGGTGTAAGTGCCCTGAGAGAAATGTTAGACACAAGAAGTATCAGATGTGACATGCAAGAGAGACGTTTGCATTGTTATGGTCATGTACTGCGGATGGATGAGGAAAGCTGTGTGAAGAAGTGCCACTCCCAAACAGTGGAAGGAATCCGGAGTAGAGGGATACCCAGGAAGACATGGGATGAGGTGGTGAAGCATGATCTTCGAACATTGGGCCTCACAGAAGCAATGACAAAAGACCAAGACCTCTGTAGGTATGCTGTGACTGAGAAGACCCAGCAAATAAAGTGAGTCCACAGCTGTAACCTACACCAGTGTCACATAACCAGCCCACTCAAAAGTACCTTGGATCGTAGGGCAACATGCCATGCTTGAGGAGACCTTTTGAGTCAAGTACATCGACATCAACAACAATATCAAAATCAAATCAAATGGAAATTGTAGTTGTGACCCCTGTGCTGGTAGCACGTAAAAACACCATCCGAACATGGCCAATGCCAGCGCCGCTTTAACTGGCTTTCATGCCGGTGGCACATAAAAAGCACCATCTGATCGTTGTCAATGCCAGCTCCTCTGGTCCCTGTGCCAGTGGCACGTAAAAAAGCACCCACTACACTCTCGGAGTGGTTGGCATTAGGAAGGGCATCCAGCTATAGAAACACTGCCAGATTGGATTGGGGCCTGGTGCAGCGTCCTGACTTCCCAGATCCCAGTCGAACTGTCCAACTCATGCCAGCATGGAAAACAGATGTTAAACAATGATGATTATGATAATAATGAAATATAGATATAAATTAGAAATGGAAACTGAAATAATAAATTGAACAATTAAATAATTTAATCATTAAATGATAAATTCAATTCAATTTTATTCTTTTATACAAACAAATGACACATCTAATAAATTACTGCTATTTCTACACCATTAAAAAAGCAACAGGTTTTTCAAAAATAAAATGCTGTTTAAAATATAATGAGGTTTCATCAGACAGACATGTCTTCTTGAATATCTTTTACATATATATAAATATATAAATATATATATATAAGGAAATAAATGGAGTTGAACGCAGATGTTATTAAAATATGCTGAAAGTAAAAGAATTTGAATAACATCTGCGTTCAACTCCATCTATTTACTTATACTACACAAAATACTGCACATTAGACCGGAGTTTCTACCTTTGAATAGGTCGCTTCATCCGTGTTACTTGCGTGAATTTTGCTACCCTGGTAACTGTTTATTGAATTTTCCATGTTAACGGTAAACAAAGGATAATTCATTCATCCATTTATATATATATATATATATATATATATATATATATATATATATAGTGTGTGTGTGTATGTACTCATTTGAAATATATGTAAGTGAAAGAGAATAAAAGTAACTAATAACAACGAGACAAACAGAGAGAGAGAGAGAGAAAGAGAGAGAGAGAGAAAGAAGAGAGAGAGAAAAAGAGAGCAGACAGAAATAAATCAGGAACTGTGAAAGGCATGCTGAAGCTGTCTAAATATATTCAGCTGTAATGCATATGTATGTAGATATGGTCTGATTAATAAGTATCCAGTCTGTTGCCATAGTAATGAAGCTAAAGCACACAGAGTGAAGCCACTTGACACAGATTGACCTTGAATTCTGCTATGCATGTGCACTAAGTTTTAACATTCTAGCTCGTTTCAGCTGTTTACAGCAGTACTTGGAAGGAACATGTGTAGCGTGTGATTATCACATTGACCATGACAGAGAATGTTGAGCAGAGAATCTGCATCAAATTTTGCCAAAAGCTTGACGATACCAGCTCAGAGGCCTACACAAAGTTTTCATCATTCTCGACACAGAAGGCAGTTTTGGCACAAATTTGGCAGACATGCATCTCATACCCAAACTGAACCGTAACTAATCAGCACATCCTCTGATAACTCACAGATGGTGATTCGACAGTTTCTCCTCACAGCTGCACACACATCTGCAATGTTTTTCTCAGTTCTGCTGGTTCCAGAATGTTCATCACTATTGACATTTTTTTGGCCATCTTGGAAACAGCTGAACCTTTCGTACACTTGTGCATGGCTCATACACTCCTCTCCAAAAACTTTCTGCAACTTTGCATAGGCCTCTGAACAGGTATTACCATGACAACTTTCTCTGTCATGGTCAATGCAATGATTACATGCTACACATGTTTCTTCCAAGCACTGCTGTAAACAGCAGTATCTAAGGTCAATCTGTGCCAAGCAACTTCACTCTGAGTGCTTTAGCTTTGTTACTATGACAACAGTCTGGATATTTATTGATCAAACCTTGTATGTATGTTCACACGTGTATGCATGTATGTAAAAGTATATTTAGAGATGATGTAGCCATATTGATAAGTTATTATATTTTTAACATATTTCATGTATTAAAAACCTAAGATAATTTTTTGAATTAATAAATCTACAGTTTTTTATCCTTTCACTGTGGGAATTCAAACAGATGTAAATACATTTTATTATTCTCTTCATAGAAAAAAACCAAAGGCTTAAAAACTCTAGTTAAATGAAATATCCTTAGGTTTGCTAACAGATACTGATTTGCACATAAACGTTTTTCATTAATTATTTAATCCTGATACCAACAAAAACACAGTTTGCAGATTAGTCTAGGTATTATGGCTAAGTCCAAATTAGTGTTTGATTTAACCCGTTAGCATTCAGATTACATAATACTTATTTATTCAAATTGGTTTGAATTAATCATGCCTTATCTCATAGCTTCCTGATTTTAATGATAAGATTGTATGGCAGAGTTAGAGGCTGAATCTGGCTGGTTTTAACATAAAACATGTAGAATATATGGGCCTGATATGTCCAGCTTAAATACTAAAGCAGTGGTTTTCAATCAGGGTCCATATAAGATTTTGTTGTTAAAACTTATCTGCAAATAAATTGGTTATACTTCCACAATACACAAAATATTTTAATGATTATTTTTAAACAATTCTTACTGGTGTCACATAGTAAGTGCCATGTAAAAGTTCTCGTGCCAGTGGCACATTAAAAACACCCAGCACACACTGTAAAGTGATTGGCGTTAGGAAAAGCATTCAACTGTAGAAACCAAGCTAAATTAGACTGGAACCTGGTGCAGCTTCCAAGCTTGCCAGCTATGGTCAAACCATCCAACCCCTGCCAGTAGCTACAACTATGACTTCACTTAGCTTGATGTGTCTTCTCAAGCACAGCAAATTGCCAATAGTCTTGGTCACTCCATGAGACTCAACATTCAAAGATCATATTTCACTACCTCATCCCTCATCTTCCTGGGTCTACCTTTTCCACAGGTTCCCTCCACAGTTAGAGATCAGCACTTCTTTATGCAGCTATCCTCATTCATAAGCATCACATGGTGATGCATATAGCCCTATTTATTTAAAATAACATATCATTTCAGGAAGATCTGACTGAAATAATATGAAAAGCAGGTCAAGAAACTGCATAGAACCTGCCTTATTGGCTTATATATCTTAGATATAAATCCAAGATATAGTATCTGATATATCTATCTGCTGTTGTTTGACCTTGGGACAATCATGATTGAATTCTGCAAGCAAAGACATTCTAGCTATGACAACCCAATTTTTTTTACTAGTATCACATTATCCAATGTATCAGCTTTTCAATACGTTAGGCTGTTATTAAGAGAGATTTGGTTGCTATCAGAATGGTTGTTATAAAACTACAATTTCTAAGATAGTATATACTTTTGTGATATGAGTCTGCTGAAGCAAAAATAACTAGGAATCGTAATCATCATTGTCATTATTATTGATAAGTACAGATATGGCTGTGTAGTACTAAGTTTATTTCTCAAGCAGACAGTTTCAGATTCAGTACCACTGCGTGGTACTTTGAGAAAATGCCTTCTACTATAGCACCCATGGGCCAAGTAAAGTCATGCGAGTGGATATGGTACATGGGAATTGAAAGAAATCCAGAGAGAGACAGACAGATAGACAGAGAGGGTGTGTATGTGTGTATATGAGTGTGTATATATATATATACACACACCCATATATATATAAGAACAATTTAAGAACAAAGAAAAACAAAACAATTGGATACTTAATAAATGGGTGGAATTGAACCAGTGTGTATGCTAATTATATTAATCCTAGACACAACAAAATATGTATGTATGTATGCATGCCATTATGAAAGACTGCTGAACATGAAGAATGAATGGGAGGAGGAGAGTTTGCCAACTTGAGGGACTAGCTACCCAAATCAACAGTACCCTGGTAGATAAAGCAATTAAGGATATGAAGACAGGGAAAGCCCCCAGCCCATCAGGAATCACCACTGAGATGCTAAAAATATCTGGCAGTGTGGGTTATGGTCTAGTGATCCATATTGTAAATCAGGTGGTTCGTGAAGGAGTCATATCCAATAACTGGTGTAGCAGCACCATAGCCAATTGCTACAAAGGTAAAGGTGGTGCCTTAGATAGAAATAATTATAGAGGTTTCAAACTGTTGGATCAGGTGATGAAAGTTGCGGAGATAGTCATAGCCTAACTAATTAGGGAGAGAGAGAGAGAGAGAGTCTAAATGAGATGCAGTTTGATTTTGTGCCAGGTAGAAGTACCACTGATGCTATATTGCTGGTAAGGCAACTGCAGGCCTAGCCAAAAATAAACCTCTGTACTTGGCTTTTGTTGACTTGGAGAAAGCTTTTGACAGAGTCTTCTGATCCCTTATTTGATGCCAATGAGGAAACTAGGGATAGACAAGTGGTTGGCGAAAGCTGTACAAGCCTTGTACAGAGACACTACCAGTTAGGTGAGGGTAGGCAATGAGTAGAATTCAGAATTCAAGTAGGGGTTCACCAAGGATTGGTGCTCAGCCCCCTCTTGTTCATCATAGTCCTCCAGGCAATAACAGGGGAATTCAAGACAGGCTGCCCCTGGGAGCTCCTCTATGCTGATGACCTTGCTCTTACAGCTGAATCCTTACCTGAACTAGAGAAGTTTCAGGTTAACCTAGCAAAAACCAAAGCCATAGTAAATAGGAAGGCAGACAAATCACAAATACTTTCAGGTAGATGGCCCTGATCAATCTGCAGAAAAGGTGTAGGTAGAAACTTCATAAGATACACTCACATGGACACATAAAAGGTGCAGCAACATCAGAGGAGGGTCAACAAGGAAACTAACTTTTGTATGTGGTACAATAAATGTGGTACAACGATTTTGCACAGATACAATAAATGCTGAAAATGTGCAGAAAATAGACTCCATCAACTGCTAGGGGTGGAAGCTAGAGGTAGTAGATAGCTTCTGTTATCTAGGTAACCAGGTTAGTAGTGGGATGGATGCTCCGAGAGCGTAGCTATGAGAATAAGATTAGGCTGGGCAAAGTTCAGAGCTCCTACCCCTGCTGGCAACAAAGGGCCTCTCTTTCAGAGTGAAAGGCAGATTGTTTGATGCCTGTGTGCATACAGCTATGGTGCATGTCAGTGAAACATGGGCTATAACAGCCAAGGACATGCATAGGCTTGAGAGAAATGAAGCCAGTATGCTTCGCTGGATGTACAATGTCAGTGTGCATGTTTGACAGAGTGTAAGCACCTTGAGAGAAAAGTTAGGCATAAGAGGAATCAGATGTGGTGTGCAAGAGAGACTGCGCTGGTATGGTCATATGATGCATATGGATGAGGACAACTGTGTAAAGAAGTGCCGATCTCTAACTATGGAGGGAACCTGCAGTAGAGGGAGACCCAGGAAGACGTTAGACAAGGTGGTGAAGCATGATCTTCAAAATTTGAGCCTTACAGAGGCAATGACTAGTGACCAAGACCTTTGCTGGTGTAAACATAACCTGGTGTGACACAAATGACACTCATGCTAGTGGCACATAAAAGCACCCATTACACTCTGAGTTGTTGGTGTTAAGAAGGGCATCCAACCATACAAAACTATGCCAAATCAGAATGGAGTCTAGTGCAGCCTTCCAGTGTGCCAGCTCATGCCAGCATGGATAACAGATGTTAAATGATGATGATGATGAGGAGGAGGAGGAGGAGGAAAGTAAAAAATATTCACTCTTGTTTTTTCAATGTATTTACACAAAAGGAGGGGATAAACAAGTACATCATTTTTCTATATAGTCTCTTTCCTTTTTAATGCACTTGGTCCAGCAGTCTACAACCTTGCATATTCCCTCCAAGAAGATGGTTTTCGGTTGGTCGTGCAACCAATTATGCACCGCTTCTTTCACATCTTCATTCATATGAAATCGACAACCTTGTAGACCATCTTTGAGTGGTCCAAAAATTGTCAGAAGGGGCAAGATCTGGGCTGTAGGCAGGGTGTTCCAGCACCTCAAAACCCAATTGGTTACTGGTTTCAATAGTTTGGGTGTGCATTGTCATGCAACAACAAAACTTTCTAAGACAATAGGCTTCGGCATTTGGTGCAAATTGCTGGCTTCAGTTTGTTGGCCAGCAAAGCACTGTATCTTGCACTGTTGATCATACACCCATTTACCAGGTCGTCTTCCAGTATAGGCCCTTTTGAGTCTCAAAAATGGGTTAGCATCACCGTTCCTGCAGAAGACTAAGTCTTGAATTCCTTTGTTGCTGGCAAGCCAGGATGTTTCCATTCCATACTCTGTCATAATGACAGAGTATGGAGTCTGTGACTATTCTGCTCAAGAATTCCTCACCCTCATTGTTGTAGCAATCAAGTAAACATTGGCAGACCTCAAGACGTTTGCACTTGTGCTCTGCAGTAAGACTTGGACCATTTGTCCTTGACCACTCAGTAAATATATGGAATGACAAATCCAGATTACTACAACATAAAAACAGTAATTTCTTCTAAAATTCAATATTTTTCCAGTCCTAAACAAAGACAGACAGACACAGACACACACACATCTTTTATCTTTTACTTCTTTCAGTCATTAGACTGCAGCCATGCTGGGACACCACCTTAAAGTTTTAGTCGAATGAATCAATCCCAGTACTTATTTTTTTAAAGCCTGGTATTTATTCTATCAGTCCCTTTTGCCAAACTGCTAAGTTACAGAAAGGCAAATACAGACACATAGGTATATATATATATATATATATATATGACAGGTTTTAATGATTAGACAGAGGTCCAATAGAATAGCTCTCAGAAACAGACTACATACAAATTTGTTCTTCACAACTCCTGGAGTTACTTTCAGATATCCATCCCATTCTTATAAAAATGATAACTCTGTCCAAATTGGTGTGCTAAACACAAATTGCCGTTTCTGTAGAGCTTTAAAATTTTGAAATGAAACAAATGGTATGTGTTGCTCAGGTGATTAGGTAACCTTGCCAGCACTACCAGCTCTTTCTCAACCTCTTATGGATCTTTTAGAAGGCACTTACATACAGTCAAAGGATTTTCTGAACAGTATCAGACAATACAACTCTGCATTTCAAACGACATCGATTGCTACATCTGAGAAGATACTTAAACATGAATTTACACCGACGTCAAAGTTCCAGGGCAAGTCTATCACCTCAATGGTTCCCTGTTACTCACAAATGAACAAACACAGTTCCTCCAAGTTTACTTTATGAGTGATGTAGGGCATCAAACCTGAAGGAGGTGTCAAAATTTCAGATGATGGGTCATGTTAGACACAGCGCCGACTGCTACAAAAGAGAGTATATCCACTGACAGCTTCTCGGTGCATTCAAAAATCATATAACCCCTACAAGTTAGGACCTGAAATACTCCAATCAGATGCATAGCATGTTGCTTAGTCGAATTAGCCCATCATTTACTCCACAAATGTTTTGTTGTCAATGCTGCACTTTCCCATATCACTTGTTTCAACATAACTGTAATATAATATATACAAACTATAACATTTTAATCCCGAGCAATGCCAGGTATCTCAGCTAGTATATATAAAGTCTGAACTGAATTGAAAGGATAGCCTACATCTCCATACCATAATGTTTTTTGATTTATTCTTTATCTGCAGAATTTTAGAGAAGAAATAAATGATGAGAAGGAGAAATCTACTTACCTCAGTACCACGATATTGCACTCTGTTTAATTCAACATCACTTGGACTGATTGGTTGGTACTTGAACATTTCCTAGAGAAGAAAATAAAGTAGGTGATAAGCACAGAGATTTGATGACATAACTGTAGAGATGGGTGACTTATACACGCTGATTAAAAATAGAGGTGGACTAACTATTCAAGTGGAATAAGTATGGAGGTTCTGGGAAACAGGTGTAGAGGTGGGGTGAGTAGACATGAAGTAACTTAAAGGTTTAGTAAGAAACAATAATGAAAAAATATATAATAAACCACAATAGTGGGGTCAGCAAACCGGGGTAAATTACCCCAAGTAGGAGTTAAAATGAAATTCTTGGGGGTAATGAGGACTCATTCGACATAAGTAAAATTATATAAGAAATGTGTTCCATGTTACAATAGAAATTTTTCTCCTGGCAACACTGCATCTGTCCAATGTAATGGACGTGCTTAGGAGATGTCACATCATTTTGAACAACAAACAATTTGGTGGCTAAAGCATTGTTGAGTGACTAAACCTTATTTTTTGACATACATTTTTGCTTTGTTTAAATAGTTTTAAGTAGTTATTCAATTCAACCCTTTAACAAAATCGATTGGACCCTAAAGACTGTATCCAAATTGCTCTGGCATCAAAATGCCCCAATTTTTATGTAACTGCAACAAAAATGAAACATCTTTTCTCCAAAACCTGAAGTGAAAAATTTCTAAAACAATCCTTGTTTCATAATGAGGACATTAATTCATTTTATTGCATTTGTTTTATACTTTTTATATTTATAATTGTATTCTCTATATGAATAGATTCAGTAAACCTTTTGAATTCAAAGAATCTATGATTTTCTTCCTTTCAAATCAAGGGGGTAACGTCAGCATAAATAAATATATTTTAGGGTAATTGGTTAAAAAAGTTCCCTGACCCTGGTATATGCTGACAAGTATGGTATTCTAACCACCAAAAGAACCAGTCTTTATGACATGGTAGCTTGTGTCTCACTGACCCTGAGAGATATGCCAGTAGAGTACAATCTCCTGGCAGGGCTTCCCAGGCTAGACAAGTCAAAGGATAGAAACCAGATTAATATGGATCAACTCTTCTCAGAGGTAAAAATGGGTTTGCCTAAGAGCCAACACCCTACCTAGTAAAAAAAGCAAAGTTACAGAAGCAAAACCAACAAGAGCAAGTTCTTTAAATGACAGACAACAGCAGTGTTTCTCAACCATTTCTAACCTATGGATTCCTTTGATTTCTATTTGACTCAGATGGACCCTCCTAGCCATTCGATGTTTAAAAAAAATTATTCATCATCATTTAACGGCTATTTTCCATGCTTGCATGGGTTGGATGGTTTGACAGAAGCTGACCAGCTGAAGGGCTGTTCAGGCTCCATATCTGTTTTGGTATGGTTCCTATGACTGGATGCCCTTCCTAACACCAACCACTTTACAGAGTGTACTGGGTGCTTTTACACAACACTGTGGTACAGGTGCTTTTTATATGGCACCAAGACTTACAAGCCTGCAAGATTAAGGATGCTCGGCTGGAGTGGATTACAAGCGATCATGCTCTTACTTAGCTTGATGTGTCTTTTCCAGCACAACAAACTGCCAGGAATCTCAGTCCCCTGTCATCTCCACTGTGAGTCCCAACATTTGTAGATCCTTTCTCACCACTTCATCCCACGTCTTCCTGGGTCAAATACTTTTATAATTAAATATTATTAGAAATTATATAAAAGTAATTATTAAAATATTTTGTGTATTGTAGAAGTATAAGCAATTTATTGCTGATAAATTTTAACAACAAAATCTTATATGGACCCCCAAGGGCCATGTGGACTCTGATTGAGAACCACTGCCCTAGAGTGAAGAACAGAGGAGAAAAGTCATCAATAACCTATACCCCATAGTGAGCAAAAGGCTTATGTTTTAATTATGTTATTCTAAGAGGTCAGTTCCAAATTGTACAGGACACGTGGCTTAGTGGTTAGGGTGTTGGACTCCTGATCATAAGATTGTGGTTTCAGTTCCTGGACCAGGCAATGCATTGTGTTTTTGAGCAAAACACTTCACTTCATATTGCTCCAGTTCACTCAGCTGGCAAAAGTTAGTCATTCTGCAATAGACCAGCATCCTGTCCAGGTGGGGAATTCATGAAGCTGGGAAACGGGCCCTTATGAGTTGGCATGATTCGAGAAGGTAGCTTTACTACTTAACCTTTATCTAGTCCCAAATAAAATGAATCCATGACCCAACAACAATTTCTTATCAAGATCAACTCACTTTACTTACACTACATATGACAAGGACATCTCAGACCAAAGATGCTCCAGCCATGACCATCCCAATAATTTTAATATTTTGGCTCATGCATTAATCAACAGTGATGTAAAATAAAGAGTTAATTAAGATAAGTTTTAACTTGATATAAAGATGCTAGTGATTGATATATAAAATATATATGGAAAGAAAGTAATATTGGTCAATGTTTGGAAGAGAGAATAAAACATTTCAACTTACCAGACCGAACTGTACATTAAACCTGTAAAAGTCTGCTAGTTCAGCAGCACAGTCTATTTCAGCCTGTATGATGGTTTTACCCTGATGGTTGGGGAAGACAAAAGAAATAGAACAGAAATTACATGATGTTAACTGAATATGATGGAAATGGTAAATCTTAAAAATAAAATCATTAAAGAAATGCCATTTTTGTTAGATTGGTAAATATTTTAAAATACAAATTTCGAATGTTTAATCTCTGGATAACATAGAAAATGAATATTTAATTTGTTTGTATACTAAAGGCTTTAAACCACTAACAAGAATGAGTTATTATTTGATAAAAAATAATGTCTTGACTGGCACAACAATGCGCTAACAACAATGGACTATAATAACTGCTATAATTTAATCATCCATGGTCTGATATAATTGATAGAGTTACTGCTATAATCGGTTTTCCAAAATTTTTTTTTTCCGGAAGCATCTCTGCAGTGGTCTCATGAAGCTCCTTCCAGAATTCCTCGAGTGAGGGCGGCCATATCTCAAGCTCGTGTGTGTTGGTACATCCGTAGCACTGCTTCTAAGTTATCTATTATACATGCAGCTTTCTTTTTTTCTTCCTTTCTTTTTTTTTTTATAAATAATACATGATGAGCATGTTATGAAAAAATGAATCTACACGCATTCAGATGGAGCTAAATAATACATTGACTGCCAACCTCCAGCCTGTTGTTAATTTGGGGCGCTAGTCTGTCTATGAGGATAGCTTCCTTAATTCTTAGATAACCCAAATTTCTTTCATTGGCCTCAGTTGTGACTGTTATGCTTTTGTCGGTGTTCCAACATCTGTCTAGATGTTTTCTGAAGGAGGAGACTCTCATGTTCAGAAGTTCTTTGATGCGAATGTGTAACGGTCTTGTTGTGCTACCCACATAGAATTTGTTGCATTTGTTACATTGTATTCTATACACAACATTTACCCATTGGCATAAATCTGTGTCATGGACAGTTTGCTAGTGTACATTGATTGCTGTCCCTTGCTCATTTCTTTAATAATAATAACAAAGAGAGAGAGAAATAAAAAAGAGAAAACAATTACCTGCCCCAGCATGGTTGATGCCATCAGATCCATTCGGTATTCATTACTAATAAGATCAGCAGCTTTTAGAAAGATTTTACTTTTTTCTTCAAATGGTACACGAGCCCAATCATGACGGGCTTTCTGGCTGACATCAATTGCCTTCTTAATAATATCCTGGAGAAGGTAGATAAACAGATTTTAGTATAAGACAAAAATAATCTGCTAGATATTATTGATAATTTCCAACAAACATTATCTCTTTTAATACCAATTTGCCTGAGACCCTTCTTATTCAAATTAAAATTTTGACCAAAATCTCATCATAGCATGAATGCTATAAAAATTTAGGTGATCAATCTCAGCATAATATATCCCTAAATAATAATTCTTCATATGCTCCTAAGGCTTTGTAGAAATAGTAGATAATTTCTGCTACCTATGTGACCTAATTAGCAGTGGAAGAGGATTTACTGACTGTGTAATTGCTAGAATAAGAATAGAATGGAGAAAGGTCAGAGAGCTTTTACTTCTGTTGCCAGCCAAAGGTCTCACTCTCCAAATGAAAGGAAGGTTGTATGATACATGCATATGAACAGCAATTCTACATGGTAGTGAGACACAGACCCTGAATGCAGAGAACATGAGAAGACGAGAGAAGAATGAAGCAAGTATGTTCTGCAGGATGTGCGATACCAGTGTACTTGTGTGATAGGGCACTAGTATATTGATAGAAAAGTTAGGCATTTTGCCTGACGATCCAAAGGTACTTTTCTAAGTGGGCTGGTTATGTGACACTAGTGTGATCTAACTTTACTTGCCGGGTCTTCTCAGTAACAGTATATCTCCAGAGATCTGTCTTTTGTCATTGCCTCTGTGAAGCCCAACATTCGAAGGTCATGCTTCACCGCCTCATCCCATGTCTTCCTGGGTCTACCTCTTCCACAGGTTCCTTCCACCATTAGGGATTGACACTTCTTCACACAGCTTTCCTCATCCATATGCAGCACATGACCATACCAGCGCAGTCGTCTCTCTTGCACACCACATCTGATGCTTCTTATGCCCAACATTTCTCTCAGGGAGCTTACACTCTGTCGTGTGTGCACACTGACATTACACATCCTGCGGATCATACTAGCTTCATTTCTTTCAAGCTTACATATGCCTTCAGCAGTCACGGCCTATGTTTCACTGCCATGTAACAAAGCAGTTTGCACATATGCATCATACAATCTACCTTTCATTCTGAGCGAGAGGCCCTTTGTCACTTTAAATCTCTCAACAAATCTCCCCTACCTCCCAGCTGAGGGGATTTTGTCATGCAAGGTACTTGGTGACCCTGTCAGTGCTGGTGTCACATAGAAAGCACTGGTGATGGTGCCACATAAAAAGCATTGGTGATAGTATCACATAAAAAGTACCCAGTACACTGTAAAGTGGTTGGCATTAGGAGAGGCAGCCAGCTGTAGAAACCATGCCAAGACAATGGAACCTATTGCAGTCCCTAGCCATGCCAGCTTCCATCAATCTGTCCAACCCATGCCAGATTGGAAAATGGATATTAAACGATGATGATGATGATATATTAAGTTGTAGATATTCTTCTCAGCTCCTCTAAAATCTTTATTATACTGTATTTGTTTAAAATGTTTTAATTATATACAGAAACAAATAGCAAGTTCATACCTTCTGTGTTTTAAAACTATAAAAAAAAAGAATGTCAAGAGTGGAAATTTTAGGATTTATGAGGAAGGGAGTTTAAAAAAAAAATTTTTAAATTATGCATAATTATATAAATTCCCATGTGCAGAACACATACTCACAAAAAGTTTTTGAAAATTCCAAAAAGTAAAAAAGTTATGTGGAGTTGTATAGGATGCTTAACCCTTTAGCATTTAGATTAGTCTGTCAAATGTAATGCTTATGTAATCACATTGTTTTGAATTAATCAGGCATTATCTTGTAGCTATCAGATTTCGATGATATGACTGTTTATTTTTAGAATGACATTGTAGGGTCTGATTTGGTCAATTGAAGATAAAACAGGTAAATTATGAGTCGGATATGGCCAGTTTGAATACTAAAGAGTTAAACCAGAATTCTGCCAGACAAAGCAACTTTGTAGTTCATGTATTTGTTTAAAATGTCCATAACAAAGGAGCCATCTTTCCTAGATACATTAACTGATACTTGACATATGAATGAAACTTACAGTGATTATACAAAATAAGGCCAACAGTTGTAAAACAATTTCCAACATCTCACTTTTCTAACACAGTGGGATGGGAGAGTTTAATAAAATAATTGTGTAATTAGTCAGACTTGTGGCTGCTTTATGGTTGGAGGATAACCATGGATAAACAAAATGATCCAATACAAGCACCAATGATGGAGGATTAATCAAATGTTTTAGACATGTTCTAAGGATTAACAGAATGAAGGATATTGGTAAAGGTTATTACTCAAGAAAAATTATAATTGCAGTCATCGTCTTCTTTATGTTTTTTTAATTTTTAAATAAATTCTATTATTTAGTATACATTTACAACAAAAACTTGAGCAGTAAAAAACGAAAAAAGAATTATTTTGTTTGAACTTATTTTGAGAAAGACACATGATGTTTTAGTTTATAAAGTAAATAAAGAAAGAAATGTACAGTTTTATATAGATCAAGAACTATGTAGCTATGATTTAGATAATTACATCTTTGACTATCCCTGACAAAATATTAGAGAAAAAAACCTCAAGATTGTTGAAATGAATTTAAAAAAGAAATATAAAATGAAGAAGACATATTACTTACACTATTGGCATAGTAATATTTAGCAAGTTTCTTCTGGTGATCAAATGGCTAGAAATAACAATAGAAGAGATTATTATAGTAATAATTAAAAAATTTTTCTTTAAATAAATTCTGGTATTTAGTTTCAAGTTTATTAAAAAAGAATACTTGTAAAAGATGAAAGGATAATTAGTTTAGATTTTTTGCATTCCATAAAGAAAACAGAAAAAGACAGATGATGATGATGTGTGTGTGTGTATACACACACACATGATGGGCTTCCATACAGTTTCCATTTACCAAATTCACTCAATGACACTGGTCAGCCTGAGGTTATAACAAAAGACATTTGCCAAAGGTGCTGCACAGTGAGACTGAACCCAAAACTACTTGGTTGCAATGCAAGCTACTTAACCACATTGCCATACCTTTTGTTAGAGATTTTTCATCAAAGATCACTGGTTTAGTGATTTAAAATAAGTATCTTAGTGACAGGAAGTTCAGCTTGAAATATTAAAGTCTTTAACCCTTTCATTACCAACCCGGCCGAAACCGGCTCTGGCTCTGTAGTACAAATGTCTTGTTTTCCTAAGTTTTAAATTAAAATCTTCCACCAAACCTTTAGCCACAATTAATGTTCCTAACACTAGCTTAGTGATAACTAAGATATTTTACTAAATTCTTTGTTATATCTAAAATAACTGAGAGAAACACAGAGCAATTCAAAATAAATACAGTAATGAAAGGGTTAATTTAAATTTCATGGAAAAATTAAATAGCTGGAAATTGTTGCTGCAGTTGTTGTTTAGTTCAAGTAGACCAATGATTAAAAGCATTCTGTGACCATCTTGTTTTTACTCTTCAGATGCATCCTTCCTTCCTTTTTTTTTTAAAGATGGTTGGATGTGATTTGGGGGATATTTATTGTTCTACTATTTCTAATTGGATGCAGATCAAGCAACCAAGTAGTAATTCCCTCATTGGCTTGTTACTGTTGAGGATGATGAAATATTTCTAGTGCACAGTTGTTGCTCTGTTTGACACTATAGAAGTGTTTTCAAAGTATTGACCAGCTGCATAGTGTATTAAAATTATGCTATCAGAGCTATAAAAAATAATAATAATAATGTGGTACAGGAGGATGACAAAGCAACGTGGAAAAACAGAAAAAGCACACAATGGATGTGGACGTGCTCAACTCCTTGTCAGTTATCAACCAAATATCATCATAATTTCAATACCTTGTGGTAATGCTGTTCAATTAGATGATGTCAACAACATAAGCTGGTGGAGTATAAATGAGTGGACATAACAAACATGAACAGAAAAAATATCCTTTTTCAAGAAAGAGATAGGTTTTCAGTTTCTTTTTCAAATTTAAAACTGTTTTTTTTCCCACCCACACATATAACAACAAAAATTTTCACACACCCTATCCTGCTGTCTCCCACTCTCTCCTTCTCCTGCACTTCCTTCAGGTTGGGTAACCATATATTTTCTTTGTGGCAGTGCACCTGGGAACTTTACCTTTTAACCTACAGATTTAAAAAATAACTTTTTGTAACTAAACACTTTGACACTTTGGACACTGGTAGAATGTGTTGTATAAAATATCTTTTACTCTTAGCGTTTTTGAGAAAAGCTTATATTTAGGAAGTTATTTCACATTAAAGTTCTCATATTTCAGTAATTTCAACCAATCAATGGTGTGTATTCAGCTGAATAAAATTACTGCCGTTGTTTGTCAACAACACCTATCGGCAGTGTATTTTTCATTTGTCACTGTTATTTATGACATCGTTCATGTGTTTGTACTGGTTTTAGCTTTAAGGTTTTAGGGTTAGGGTGTTAGGGTTAGGATTTTAGGGTTATGGTTTTAGGGTTAGGGTTGTCATAAATAACAGTGACAAACGAAATATACACCGCTGGAAGTTCTTATTGACAAACAACAGCAGTAATTTTATTCAGCTGAATACACGTCACTGATTGGTTGAAATTACCGAAATACGAGAACTTTAACATGAAATAACTTCCTAAATATAAGCTTTTCTCAAAAACGCTAAGAGTAAAAGATATCTTATATGACACATTCTACCAGTGTCCGAAGTTTGAAAGTGTTTAGTTACAAAAAATGATTTTTTAAATCTGTCAGTCAAAAGGTAAAGATCCGTGCACCTGTTTCTGTCTTCATTCCTGGTCTCTCTCTCACCAACTGAGTAACTTTGTACCTCCTCTACAGCAAGACACGTGTTTCTGTCTCTCTGCCTCACTATAACTTTTCATCATCTGACACAAGATCGTCTCCTCCAATGCCCCCACCCCTCCCAAAAGAGTTTTTTTTTTTTTGTTGTCTTGCAAGTACTTGGTGAACCTGTCAGTGTAGGTGTCACTTAAAAGCACCCAGCTGTAAAAACCTTGCCAAAAACTGACCTTGCCTGTGCTTGTGCCACATAAAAAGCAATAAGTCCATTCTGCTGAGTGGCTGCCCTTTGGGAAGGGTGTCCAGCTGTAAAAATCCTGCCAAAACAAGTCTGGTGCAACCTTCTGCCTGGCTGGATCATCAAACCATCCCACCCATGCCAGTATAGAAGGCTGACGTTAAACGATGAGGATGATGATGATAATCAATGTAGTCAGACCAATGTGGAGATATATTTCTTTTGGAGTAATTTTTTACTAATTAATAGAATGTGTATATACAGGATGCGGTGAATAAACTGTCATCTAAATTACACAAAAATGAAAATAACACTGACATCTCATTTTAACAGATATACTTACCAAAATTACATAAAAATATCTTGAAATATCAAAGAGTAAATTTATTCAATAAGATCACCATTGGCTTCAACCACAGCCTCAGATGACTTCAGAATCTCTTGTAACTCTTCCGGACGGTCTCCTTGTTTAAGTTGGTTAATGCTGCCATAATCCTAGCCGTCAGTTCATCTTTGGTGTTACAAGGAGTTTTATTGGTCTCTCACTCATCTGCATCCCACACATAATGATCAAGGGGGTTGCAGTCTGGAGAGTTAGGTGGTCAGATGTTAGGGTGTGATGTGGTCACAGAAATTATCTGACAGCCATGACTGGGTTCTCTTGCTTGTGTGGCATGGTGCAGAGTCTTGTTGCCAGACATAGGGTTTTCCAGCAGCCACCCTCTTGACCCAGGGCAGCACTACCTCCTCCTAGCACTTATGTAGGCCTCCAAGTTGAGTCAGAGGCCATGTGGGAAGATGAATGGAGGTATAATGTCACCATCACTAGTGATCACGCCAAACATCATGATTTTCACTGGATGTTTTATTTTTATGACACTCAGTACATGTCCTCAGATTTACACCCAAACACTGCAAAATGTTCAAACTGGAGCTTCCAGCACATATGCCAAGCAGTATAGCATGTCATTTCTAAATTTCTGGCAGAGTGAATTGTGTCATGGTGCTGTTTTTTCTCACAGACAGTGCCCAATTGACCCTACTCTACTGTGTAGTCAACA
Source organism: Octopus sinensis (assembly GCF_006345805.1). Classification (NCBI taxonomy): domain Eukaryota; kingdom Metazoa; phylum Mollusca; class Cephalopoda; order Octopoda; family Octopodidae; genus Octopus; species Octopus sinensis. The sequence goes on from NC_043008.1 coordinate 33,291,682, forward strand.
AAATCAAAAACAAACAATTCACATGCGTGAAATAAAAATATAAAATGGCAACAATTTACCTATTCTGCTTTGTAATTTGCTTTGTAATCTTAAATTTTGATTGCTTAATCTCAGATCAGCCCTGATCAAGTAGGCATATGATAAAAGACATTCCTGCTGTGACCTCCTAGTCTCATTGTTTTTTTGTCTCTTTTCATACACATATCTTTGATTAGATTATTTAATGCACCCTCCACATTTTTTTTAAGATTCTTAAGTTTGATATAGCATTTCTGCTTTATAATAATAATTGTAGAAGAAAAGTAAAAGCATTAAACTTACTGCAACTTGATAATGAACGTCTTTTGTTCGAATCTCTTCATCTCCAACAACAAGTGGTATGTCAACTTGTTGATTTTGGTGTTTCTCAAGTGCTGCCTCTAATCTGATCCGTTCATCACTTCCAGGAAGGTAAGACAGAATCGGTTCATTCACAGCTTTAAAACCTTGTAGAGACATGGCTCGTGAGTTAGCGCAATGCTTCACACAAAGCTTGCACAATCTCCTAGAAAAATGAGAAAAAAAGTTATAGTTTTTCACATAGACAATGCATTGGATATTTTGAAGAGGAGGGAGTGGGCAATTTACTATCATTATTTTACAACTGTTTTTCCATGCTGGTATGGATTGGATGGGTCAGCTGTAGCACCGCAGCCTCTTGCAACTTGTTTTATTTTTGTGAGGTCTACACAATCAGGACTCACGTGGGACTAAATAACATTACTCAATCCTTTCTCATAGATTTGTTGGAGAACCTGTGGCAGACATAAACTTAAGCTCACACTGCACTGACACATCCTTCACTCATCTAGTTCTCTATCCAACATTGGTTAACAGACAAGCTGTATCCTCTTCCTCCAACCACCTCTCTTTCTCTTACCATCTCTACTACTACTACTACTAGCACATTACTCCCTGACATTTCTATGTTGCCAATTATAAAATACTTTTCACAACACAATTCCTAAATGTTTAGAAATACATACCACCTCTGACTCCACTAACTCTTGTCTATCTCAAGCATATACACAAGGGATCACTTGTAACCCCATCTATACTGCCTCCCTTTCCAAGCCACCTGATATTGGCATCCCTCATTTTCTCACCCCCTTCTAACACTCTTTCATCCCAATCACAGTTGCTTCCATCAAACTCATGTTCCTGTCTCCCATCCATCCTGGTTCTTCTGTCATCATTGCGCTTTTCTGCTCACCCCCTGAGCCATGTAGCCCCAAGTAAACACTATACAGAATGGTGACTCTCTAAACTTACAGTATATTAGCTAACCCCACTAGAGCTGTTTACCCCTATAAATCCACCCAGGACACTGTAGAGTGGTTCATAAATGAGCAGAGATGTGTTTGTAAGTGAGGAGAGGTCACCTTCAATTTTGTCAAGGACATAGCAACCTCTTTAGTGCTGGTGCAATGACAAAATACAACCGAGCAAACTCCATAAAATGTGAAGACAAAAGGACCTTTTAGTCTTATTGGAAGACATAATACCTTTCAAGTGCTGGTATCACAATAAACTGCATCTAGTACACTCTGTAAAGTGGTTGCAGTTAAGAAGACGTTCTAAGATAGAAACCAAGGCAAAAATAAAACTTACAAGCAAGATGTTGTCCTCCAATCTGTCAGTAACACTGAAGGAGAAATTGACTTGGACCAAGACAACTCACCAAACCTTTGGCACTATGGAAAGTGAGCACAGAAATGCTGTGTGTGTGTGTGTGTGTGTAACTGAAACTCGCAAAAAATTAAATCATGCAGATTCTGTGTTTCGTCTTATTCACATGCTTTAACTTAATGTAATTCACTCATGTAACTGACTTTGTAAGTATGAATAATCATGAATGTAAAAAGTTTATGTAGACGAAATTTGATAGCAGTCAATAGGGAAGGTGGTTGGTATGCATGCTATGTAGTAATGGGACAAAATAGATAAAGCATGAGTTGGTTGTTTTATATCAGTAGGAATTACAATTCTAGATAACAACAATAAGAACAGCATTCTAAAACAATTTTTAAAAAACCCATGTAAAACAAAAAATATGTTGCAGGTAAAATTTAGCCAAAAATGTTAATGCTATATATATATATATTTTAAGTGTAAGATGTAACAAGTTTAGCTTCTAGCAGGTTTGAAAACAAAAGATTGACAAAAGTTTATGATGTCCGTAGTCTCTATCTGCAATATTTCTTTTTCTTGCAGAGAGGCCCAGCTAAGTGAACTTAAATATAGCTAAAATAAATATCTATAGCAAGCAAAGCTAAGATAACATGTTTACATTTTACTGAGTCCTATCATAAATATATTTACAAATTACTACAAGAAAGTTAGTGAAGTTTCAGTTGGTGGAACCTCACAACAGTGATGACAAGGGTTTGCAACAAATGGGAAAATGCTGTGCTGGATAAGACCTGTGCTATTTAATCCTTTTGATACTAAACTGCCCATGGTTCTTTGATACAAATTGCCCATTTTTAAAGTAACTTATAACCTTCCATCAAACCTGCTTGTAAATATATGTTCTGACCACCAGCTTAATAATAGCAAAAGTTATTGTATTAAATTCTTCATTACTTTCAAAATTAATTGAAACATATATCAGTATATTACAACAGAAATGTGGTAATAAAAGTGTTATACAAGCTTGGAAAAACCAACAAAATATGTCAGTGGCAATGATGATGATGATAAGGATTATGATGATGTAAATGACAACAGTTGGACATGCAGATTGATAGAAACTTGTGACCCATAAATCCTTTGTTTTAATTCACATTTGTAGACATCACTTACATAAATGACCTCAAGAAATACAAAAATATCAAACATTATTTCTTTTCCACCTTCTCCATTCCTCCTATAAATTTGAAATGTTGTATCTGAAGTGGGGGGAAAAAGTTTCTTTTATAACACCTCTTCTATAAGCCATAATTATGACCTTAACCCTTTAGCCCCGTGGAACAAGCTACCACAAGATGTCATTCAACTGCCCACCACTCCCCTGTTCAAAGAGGCTCTAGACAACTGTGGCAACCATGCATAAAACTGTATATAACAATAACTATTTTTTTTTTGACATGGAGTAGGAGTGGTTGTGTGATAAGTAGCTTGCTTACGAACCACATGGTTTTGGGTTCGATCCCACTGCGTGGCACCTTGGGCAAGTGTCTTCTACTATAACCTCGGGCAGACCAAAGCTTTGTGAGTGGATTTGGCAGAGGGAAACTGAAAGAAGCCCATCGTATATATATGTGTGTGAGTGTGTATGTTTGTGTGTGTGTGTGCGTGTGTGTGTATGTTTGTGTGTCAGAGTTAGTCCCCCAACATCGCTTGACAACCGATGCTGGTGCGTTTATGTCCCCATAACCTAGCAGTTCGGCAACAGTGACCGATAGAATAAGTACTAGGCTTACAAAGAATAAGGCAGTGCTCCAGCATGGCCACAGTCAAATGACTGAAACAAGTAAAAGAGTAAAAGGGCTTAAGCACATTGTGCTCTTCTGCCAATAAATTTGATTTGAAACCAGCCAAATCTGGCGAAAATATTCTTCTATCTGCTTCAAGTTCAAACTAATCAGATCTGGCTTCTAACACCTACCCTACAATGTCATACAAAAAATATACAATCACATCATCAAAATCTTGAAGGTACAGGATAATGCCTAATTAATTCAAAACAATGTCAATAAATAAGAATTATAATACAATTTAATCTGAATGTTAAAGGATTAATCGAGACATGTGCAGTATATGTTTTTTTCTAGACCAGTGGTGCTCAACCACTTTTTGTCTATGGACCTCCATTGATTCCTATTTTACTCTATTGGACCTCCATAGCCATTCAATACATATTTAAAAAATCTTAAATATCATTAGGAATTGTATAAAAATATTAAAATATTTTGAGTATTGTAGATATATAAGCAATTTATTGCACTTAAATTTTAACAACCAAATCTTATATGAACCCAAGGACCATATGAACTCCAGTCAAGAACCATTGTCCTAGATTACTACTTTTGTTTAATCACAAGTCAGCTTTGATCGCATAGACTCATAATTAAAGGCATTCCAGCTATGGTCATCTTTTCTGTATTTGTTTCAGACAACATTATCCACTATATTATTTTTAAAGAGAACAGTGTGATATTGGGGAGATTTTGTTACTATTTCTAGCAGGTCAAGCAACCACACAATCCCTACATAGTATTAGCAGGCCAAAGAAAACCAAGGCATAATCTTGTCTGTCTGAATTCTCCCACTGCTGCGATCAAATTCTCAATTTGAATCTAATGATGACTACTTTGTCCTTCTGACCAGTACACTGTCCTATAAGAATTCACTAAAACAATGTAGGGATGATAAAACAAGCTTGACCAAAATGGGTGGATGACAGACCTAAAGCAACAGCAACAAGATGCGAGCGATATATTGTAAAATATTAATAAAAATTATTGTAATATATTCTTTAGTAGGATTCGTATTCAAAGATCAAAGCTAGTTAGTTAGTAGAGTCATTAAAGATGATGAATAGAATGTCTGATGGTAGTAGTTATTTCAAATCTGTGATCTAATTTCAAATCCTTCTAATGACATACATAATGAATAAATATAAATATTATGTAATCAACTAAAACATATTTTATGCAAAATCTAAACTTCATTGCGAAGACCGCTGGTTCCTTCCTCCAACCCAATATTCTAGATATGATTTCTAACACAGGTACAGACCAAGTACTAGAGGAGAGAAATACCGCATTAGTTTTCTGTTTTCCATTAACAACTATGATAATCAATTGAGTAATATAATTGACTACAGTACTTTTGCAACATTTTGTCGATCCCAAGGAAAAGTGAATAACGTTAACCTCAGTGGGATTTGAACTCAAGAAGTTAAGGATTGTAAATAAATTCTGCAATGCATTTTGACTGACGCTCTAACGATTTTACCAGTCCAGCACCAATAAAATCGACTGTATCGACCGCCAAAGAATATACGGAACAGTGCGCACTTATTTTATCGATAAATAAACATTGTTTTTAATTTTTACGAGATTCGGTGAGGGATGGGGTTATATTTAGGGTTAGCTGGCAGAAACGTTAGCACGCCGGGCGAAATGCGTAGCCGTATTTCATCTGCCGTTACGTTCCGAGTTCAAATTCCGCCGAGGTCGACTTTGCCTTTCATCCTTTCTGGGTCGATAAATAAAGTACCAGTTTCGCACTGGGGTCTATGTAATCGACTTAATCCCTTTGTCTGTCCTTGTTTGTCCCCTCTATGTTTAGCCCCTTGTGGGTAGTAAAGAAATATATATTTAGGGTTAGCGGTGGGGTAAAATTAAAATAAATTGGGCAATTCCTTTGCAATGTGTATTTTTCGTTAGTTTACCACTTCATATCACTATGCGGACACTAAACAGAGATCTCAAATAATAGATGTGGTATATAACATGCAACTTTAGTTCGTTAACAAACGCATAGTCGTATCCATATTAACTGTTGAAAGACCAGATAGGAAAAGATTATAAGCAACATAAGCCATTCATTGACAACGCAATATAATAAAAGAGAGTGAGTGACATTTCCACAGCTGTTGGTCAGGGTTATGGATTAAATTAAACTGCATGGAAGTGGAATTAAGGCGCAGGATAACCGTGTTTGCGCAGCACCGCCCACACATAATATATAACATGCCAGAAGAGGTTTACTGCTACTGCCTTCCATCTCGATACTATGGGGAAAAAACTGGTGAAGGACATATATTGGTTCGACCAAGGATAAAATGCATCAACATTCCATTACGAAATAGTGTAGAAACCAGTATAATACATGCATATACACACATACATGTCATGCGCACGCACACACGTGTGTGTGTGTATAAGATCATGTTGAGAGAGCCTTTCGCACTTTTTTGTCTCGGAACTGTTGATATTGCCGATGTTTAAATAGTAATAATAATAGACCTATGATAAAAGGCTTTCCAGCTGTGACCATACTGTCTTTTTCCATGATACGGTGAAATTGAGGCCACAATACTCAATGTATCCTTTTCTGGGGCAGTAACTGAGGGAGATTTGGTAGCTACTTCTTGAAGGGCGAGCGACCAAAAAGGCTCGCTGTGGTTGTTACTGTTCAGTCCCACATTAGCCTAGATTTAGACGTATTTTCAAAGGCCTTCGTTTTGTGTTTAGAATGAGGATATCTAGAACTGTATCATTCAATGCCCTTACATATTTTAAGATGACGCGACTGGCGAGAGACTTGATTGCTATTTCTAGCGGGATGGACGATAACATAGACTCCTACGTTGCTTCACAATGGTGCTGATTATTTAAAGAATTGATTTATAAAAAAGTATAAAAATAAATTAGATGTCTTAATATTTCAGGGTTTTTTAAAAATAGAATTTCGTCAAACCAGACTATCAGAAGTTTCGTGATGAAGTGAATATTTTGTGGTTTAGAACAAAAACATTGGTAAATTAAGAAAGAAGCCTAAATCGGTTGAGCTTTCACTGTAACAGCAGATGAATAAGATAAGAAATATTACTCTATGGAAGGAAAAGGGAGAGATTTCGGACCTGATTATTGCCGGAGAATGTGCAGTGTTTGTTTTTTTCCCGTTAGGCTATGAGGCTGTAATGTGCGTCAATAAATTGTTACCTTAACGACACCCGAGTAAAGATAATAAGGTTCAATCCAATGAATAAAAGATCGATAACAGTTCTCCGTAAGATTACCCAAAACTACATTAAAATACAAATACAAAACCGAAAACAGAAACATGAGCGAAGAAAGAAAAAAATATCAATTCAATACTAAATACTTCAATGGATCGCACACCTCAAGGTTTAATGGAACCTACTTAAGCAAACCAACACACTTAGGCATTATAAGCTACAAGATAAACGATGTCCTCCCTAGTTACATACACGTGGCTATACTTAATTCAACAATATGAAAATTAAAACAAAACAAAAACAGAAATGAAACAAAGATAGCAACAGTTTTATGCTGAGTGGACTATCTATAACAATGCAAAACAAAACTATGAAATTGTTATCATTTGCTTTAGTGATGATTTCTTTCAGGGGCACAAGGTAAGAAAGATTTAATGAATTGCACTGAGAATTGCAAATCACAACATCAGGGGCAAAACTATACACTGTCATCCTCTAACTTTACCGAACAATAATTTTTTGTACAAAAACAGAGAGTTTTGGATTTTTTACGAGATTAAGAATATGTGGTTTTCATACATTTCCCATGGAACAGAGCCGCCTTAGTGACATTAAAGACCTTTAGGAAAACCAATGCCATGTGTCCGATAGTATTTGTTTATTATCAATTAAACAGTTCAGAATTGGGTCTCATAGGCTAATGAGCAACTGCCCAGTGTGTCCATGCCTTAAGTTGGCACTGCTGTGGAATAGCAAATAGAATTCGTTCAAATAGCCTGTAGGGAAGATCCTGTTTGAGACTAGACTGGAGTTTCGTTTGTCTAGGAAGCCAAACATCAGATACGTTTTGGGTGCGAAAAATCATTTCAATATCGCCATCGTAGAATCGGTATTTCGCCAAGTCATTTCCAGAGTTCAATCCATCAAGGATGATAAAATAAGTACCAGTAATATATTGAGGTCGAGTGTACAAAGTAGTTTTATCCCCTCCCATATTTTCTTGGCCTAAAAATCATTTACAGAATCTGTAGAATGTCTGACAAAATAAATGAAAAGTTCTAGATGGGTTCCTTTACGTCCCGAGTTTAAATCGCACTAAGATCGATTTTGTTTTCAATTTATATCGATAAAATAAGAACCAGTTAAATATTAAGAATCAGTTAAGTTGACTACATCCTTTCCCACAAAGTTGTGGTTATTGTGCATAGTTAGAAAGCATTACTACCATTGGTTCCTTCCTACATAATTAACGTCGTACCGTTGACTGGATCCACACGAGCGTATTGCTGGTTTATCTTGATCTGAGAGGGCTGTGATGGGCAGTGGATATCAAAATCGTTACATCAGAGGACAAAATGCCTTGTGGCATTTAGTTTCAACCCTCTGCATTCTGAATTCAAATGTCACCAAGGTCAATTTCATCTTACATCCTTCAACGGAGGGAGAGATCGATAACACAAAGTATTAGGTACTAAGATCGATCTAATATTTATCTTAGAAGAGGAGGGAATAAAAGAAAACTAAGGCCGACACTAGCGAGATTTAACTCCAAAGGAAGAGCAATGAAACTAAATACTATATTACAAGCGTTTATTATCATTTCTATTGTCTTCAATTACATTGCGGTTACCCGTAGCAAATACATGAAGGTCACAACATCTATTTGCCCTCACTTTGGCTTCAAGAAGTATTTAATTATGATCATCAAAGACCTGTTGTTGTTGCTATTTAGCCCCGTTGACAAAAGGTGTTTCAGCCGCCAGTCCTATATTTTTCAGGCATAGTGTATCTAAGACTACACTGTTCAGACACCGGAGTGTCCCGGTCAGATACATATTCCCAGTAGGTTATGAGAACTGTTAAAGGTTCCCTCGCTGGCCTGAGGTAAATTAGCTTTCTAGCCATGATGATCATCTTTTTAGGAGTGTATAGGACATTATTTACTCTCCTTTCTTTATGTAAGATAGCAGAGTGTGACCTGAGGAATATTCAGCTACTATTTTCAGCAGATCGAACAACCCTCGATGGCAAGAGGAAGTTGTTTATGGTTGCCCATACAGTATTTCCGTAATACAATACACCAAATTTTGGTGCCATTGTTATATCATGTTTAAAACCACGCCACAAGATCAAACAAATACCTGTAATACACATGGGGCTCTCGCTATAATAGACTATAAGACTTACAATACATTTAGTCTCGTGTGAAGGTGTTTTTTTTATAGATGGAGAGAGAGATGTGGTACATGATAGAGGGCAAGGATACAACCAGCCAGAGTGAGACAGACAGACAGATAGATAGATAGATAGATAGATAGATAGATAGATAGATAGATAGATAGACAGACAGATAGATGAGACAGTCATACGGACATACAGGTACACAGGTAGATATGGAGATAATTGAACCAGAAAGATGACTGGAAACATAAAACATGATAAACATACCCGCCACATGCTAACCTGCAACAACAAAAACTACTACTACCCAGAAAATATAACTGAAAAGCAGGTTGGTGACATAGATAGATATATGAGCAGAATTGTTACAGAATTGGAGTGTTGCAATTAACGAACTTCAAAGACATTTCATCGCAATATTCCAAATACATAAACGTCGCTACAAAAGTAAAGAAATATGTACAAACCGAGTAACAGATGTTGAAATACTTGGTAATCGCATCATCTTGGAGTATTTATTATCTGTAAGACTCCACCAAATCTAAGACATACAGAAGAGATTTGAAGTGATTAGTTTACAGAGTGAAGGAGAGAGGGTGGAAAAAAACTGGCAGGCTAGACAGATGTATTAGTACATACATACTCTACTAATGTTGAGTGAGTAGTCGAAGAAAAAATAGTGCGCTAAACGAAAATATTTATTCGTTCACTTGCTGCAGTAATTTAGTCGTTCTTTTTTTCTTTCAATTTTTGCAGTCTTTCTCTTGCTTTGGTATGTCCATTTAATTATCTACTTCATTCCCTCTCTCTCTCACACACACATAAACACGCGTACGCACACACATACACACCTACATATACATACGCCCTCGCACACACCTATATACATACACGCACACACGTATATATATATATATATATATATATATATAATATATATATATATATATATATATATATATATATATTTCAACAATTGAGGGTAAAATTAATTAATTATTAATCAATTTCACCAAGTATTCAGTATGTAAAGGGACCATAGGCGATAGTTGAAATTTATAGAAAGACAAAGACAGGTGTATGAACAACAAGCAAGTGTATTAGTTTTTGACGCTCGGAAAAATGAAAAAGTATTTTATGCTTTGAGCCTACACTTTTCAACATATATGTGCGTGTGTGTGTTAACGCGAAAAATGAGCGAAGTGAAATAACTCAATGGCCAGTGGCCTGTATATGAACAACATTGACAAGTACATGTATTTTAAATACTTAAATACTATACAACATAAACTCTTGATTTGTTAAAACTACCAAATGGCAATTCAGAATAACCCCTATGTGAAAAGAGGAGATAATTCTCAAGAATTAATCAATAATTCTACACACTTGACATGCCTCTAATACAAAGGACAGGCTTATATTCTGGAGGTAAAAGGACAGACGTGGAAACGTGTTTCTGCCTCAACAGGCGTCATTAGCATGTCAATTGTCCTAACCTGTCTCCAGCAACGGAGAGACATAAAGAGTGGAACACTTATGACCAGAAGTGTGTTAATATGTGTGTGTGATTGTATTAATATATATGTGTAGGTGTACATATAGGTATGTATCAATATATAGATGTGTGTGTGTACATGTATGTAACCGCGGTACTCCGTTAGTTATGACGACGAGGGTTCCAGTTGATACGATCAATGGAACAGATTAGGTCGATTACAGTGCGTAAATGTTACTTATTTAATCGATCCCCACCTCCAAAAAAAGGATGAAAGGCAAAGCCGACCTCGGTGGAATTTGAACTCAGAACGTAGCGGCAGACGAAATACCTATTTCTTTACTACCCACAAGGGGCTAAGCACAGAAGGGACAAACAAGGACAGACGAACAGATTAAGTCGATTATATCGACCCCAGTGCGTAACTGGTACTTATTTAATCGATCCCGAAAGGATGAAAGGCAAAGTCGACCTCGGCGGAATTTGAACTCAGAACGTAGCGGCAGACGAAATACCGCTAAGCATTTCGCCCGGCGTGCTAACAATTCTGCCAGCTCGCCACCTTCATAAGGCTATTAATAATTATTTCTACTCTAGGCACAAGACCCTGAAAATTTTGAGGAAGGGGACTAGACGATTACATTGACCCCAGTGTTTCACTGGTACTTAATTTATCGGCCACAAAAGGATGAAATGCAAATTCAACCTCAGCGGAATTTGAACTCAGAATGTAAAGGCGGACAAAATACCAATTTCTTTATTGCCCACCGGGGGCCAAACATAGAAATGGACAGAGCAACTGATGGGATCAGTAATGCGGTATGATTTTACATAAAATGTGACTTTTAAAAATTAAATACAATATATAGAAAATCGAATGAAATTAACAATACAGAGACAACACAAATGAAGCGACGACCAGGCCACGCTCCGACCCCACAAGCCCCGATCTACCGCTGGTACCGTTTTTTATTCGTTCTTTTTTTTTTCCGTCTATTCACACGGTTCCTTGCACGCACAACTCTCGTGCAGCATGCTTCAATCTCTTTTGGAACGGACACTCCGACAGACACCTCTTCTCCAGCCACACCTTCCTTTTCAAATGAAAAGAAAAAATTTATCGTAAATTGTGGCCAGAGATAGTTGCCTGTCTTAATTCCTTTTATCCTAGTCTTCCATACTGCCTCTTTCGCTATTGCTACAACCGCGAGAAAACAATTCTTACCTTCGTTCGTTAAAACTCTCGGTGGGTCAGACTCATTCGACAGCTGTACTCTTATTCGCCGGACAACAAGTGTTCAGCATAAGCCCACATTTCAGATATCTCCGGACACTGAACAATAGCGTGAGGGACGTTTCTCTGTCACCCCGCATCTTGGACAGATCGGCGACTGACGCTTACCGTGTCTTGCGAGCTTATCCCAAACGGGCAAGGCATTGCCAGGTTAAGAACTTTTGGAAGTTGTCCAACGTTCTCAACCCGTATGTACGGTGAAAGAGACTGTCCAGCTGAATAAACCCGAGACCTAGTGTCGCCCCCAGGCCATCGTCGCATTGAGAATCTACCAACCCACTATTTAAAATCCATGTGGAACCCCCACCGCTGGCGTTGCCCGAGCGCCGGAATAGCAAGAGGGCCTTACGGCACTCTTTATGCCATTCACTCGACCTCGGTCTACGAGAACACCAGGCTTCCTGTTGGCAAAAACGTTTGAACTCGGGAAACATATGTCTGGCCAGCAGAGACCACAACCGTTCACTATCCAGGAGAATCCAGAGGTGGCTCAACCTCAACGCATGTCTGCGCATAATTAACCAAGGCATCCCTAAACCTACCTTTAAAGGCTTTTGACAGCAGACAGAGCGTTTCAGAAGTGGCGACCTGCCCTTCCACAAATAGCGAAAGAGCTGTCTCTCCAACCTGATCAACCACGAATCCGGACAGGGCCCGACGGCCAGGCGGTAGGTAATGACTGATGCGATAAACACATTGGCCACCTCCGCCCTCCCTTTCAGGGATAGCCACCGCCAAGACCAAGTCTTGACTACTGCAACCACCCTGCTCAATACCTCCGTCCAGTTCTTCTCTATCTGGAAGCCTGGTTCAAACCAAACTCCCAGCAACTTAACCGGTCCCTCCGTCCAGCGCCCAACAACGCTGTCTGAAGGCATCGACTTGCCAACCCAGGTGCCGAGCTGCAAGCCGACCGACTTTTCCTGGTTAATCTTTGCTCCTGCCACCTCCTCGTAAGCCTCAATAGTCTTACCCACTCCACGCAGGCGTGCTACTGAGGTTGCGCTGACAGTGATATCATCCGCGTAAGCCGTAACAAACTCCTCTAGACCTGGTTTTCTCGGGATGCCACTCAACCTTCGCAGTAGGGGCTCGAGAGCCATCACATACAAAAGTGGTGAGAGCAGACATCCGTGACGAACTGAGCGTCTGATGCAGAACGGCTTCGAAAGGAAACCGTTCACCCGAACTATCGAGTCAATGATCTGCGGATAAACCCATTCTGTTGCCTGTTCTCGTACACGTCAGCCAATAGATGCCCGAACAAGTCTGGTATACATTTATACAACTCGTGCGGAAGACCATCAAGTCCCGGCGACTTACCCACTTTACAGTCCACAGGTGTGATTGGCCCTTCGCAACACTCTGCATCCGACCCCGAGAGACACGACAGCCCGGCAAGAAAGTCCTCGAGGGCTCTCCCACCACCAGGACCGCCGTCACCCCCGAACAGCTGGGTGAAGTACTCCCGAAAGGCCTCACACATTTTCTCGGGTTCGTTTACCAAGATACCATTTTGATTCGTCAAAGACCGAATAGTGGAACTATTTCCTTGCCGAGCTTCCAGCACTCGGGCCCATCCAGTGGCCTTGATTCCTTCACTTCCCATCGCACGTAACTTAGCTCTGGCAATACTTCCCATGTTAAGCTTCAAGTTGCTGGTTTAACTCCAGTCCTTTTACCCTCGCTTGGTCCGCATTACCAGTCCTCCAGGCGTAAGCCCCGATGTTTCCAATGTGGCCTACTGGGTCACATTAAAAAATATTGTAAAGAAGGTGAAGAAGAATCAGACGGTGAGGAGGAAGAAAGAGAGAAAGAAACTGAAGGAAAAATAAACAACAAAAGGAAAATGGAAGGCTCGAACCAGCAAGAGCAAAGTGAGCCGAGACAGAAAAAAAAAACAGCCAAGAGAGACAGACCGAGGATGGCGGACACGGTGACGAACAGAGGAATAGCTGCACTACACAGCAAAAACGAAGACTTAATGCGTAAAATAAAAACAAAAAAAATCAGCAACTATGAATTTTACAAATTGAACAAAAAAAAAACGTATATCTTGTTTAACACATAGAAAATCGGTCTCAACATTGAGATTTGATTTTCATCAATCTATGTTTAGAGGCTTGCCATTTCCGACCCTAAGTCAAGAAAAGGTTGAGAGTCCCTCTCCACACGACGCCCCGATCTAAAAGGTAAGTCACGTCTATTCACATTGGTTGTATAAATGTCGTTGACCTGAGTTGGATGCAAGGGCGCTTCCTAAATGACATCAGGTCGAAAAATTTGGACGTAATTGTTGCAACAGAAATCCGGGTGAAGGGGCCAAGAAATCTACTCTTGTTATTTTCTGGGTCCTAGTAATAGTTCTCTCGATCGTAAGTGCTTGGTCAAAAGATTAGTATTCAGCACAAAAGTACAAAATAGACAACAATCCCCAAGTGCAAATCGTGCAATGAGTTGACGGAACATAATTTTAAAATACGATTCTACATGCATAAAAATTCTTTATATTTCCATCTGACCATTACACTTGATAGAAAGAGCGACCATCTCTCGTTCAAATCACATTATACATCTTCATGTATGTGTATGTGAACATGTGTGTATGTGTATATGAATGCATTAATCAACAACAGATTCTCTACATGGTACCCAAACCTATATTAAAATAGTAGTCAAATCTCTTTTAAATCATACTCAGTAGCATCAATATACTAATACACAATAAATCCAATGTACACACTTTGACTAACACACACACACACACACACACACACACACACACACACACACACACATAGAAATTTGCACGAATACATATTAATAGTTTGTACTTCCCGAAACATGTTTACATGGGTAGTGTGCACAATTTTTGTTAATTTTCTTCAAACTCTTCTATTGTCTGAAATCGATGACCTTTCGGAGTACATTTCAACTTCGGGAATAAAAACAAGTCTGTAAGTGACAGATCCGAAGAGTAGAGCGGCTAAGATGGGTGAGAATCATCTTGCTCTTTGTCAAAACCAAGGATAAGGAGTATCATGAGAGCACATGAGTTGTTGTGTTGCAGCATCATGTGAGATTTGCCCAGTCTTCAGGTTTCTTTGTCTGCAATACCTCACCCAATATTCGCCTCAGGACTTCCAAGCAAGATTCTTTATTAGTCGTCTGATTACGAGAAACCAACTTAGGATAAAAGATGTCGTTCCAATCCTAAAAGACGATCAACATTTCTTTCATATTTGAGGAACATGACGTGCTTTTTTCTTTTTCTTTTTCTTTTCGGTGGTAGTGAAGGACTGCGACAATCGCTTTTTGTTTCAACATCGTAGCGTCAACACCCACGTTCCATCATTTTGTATGGATCTTTACGGAAATTTTCCACCCATATTTTTAGATGAGGGATAAGTTCGATTGCATCAACTCTAGTGCTCAACTGATACTTATATCGACACAGAAAGGATGATAGGTAAAGTCAACTTTGGCTGAATTGGAACTCAAAACAAAATGGGTCTGAAGGTCTAATAGCATGCTTTTGTAACGGCTTTAAGTTGATTAGTAAACATTATATTGATGATGTCGAAGTCAACAGTTGTGATGATAAAAAGTTGTTGCTATTATTGTTTACTGTAGCATGTGAAAGAAAGACAATGTATGAAGTTTTAATAAAAGTATTTATTTACCGTAACGTTACAAATACCTTGCCTCGACGGGCAGGTTTTGATACATCCAAAAGCATGCGAAGTAAAGTTTGAGTTTGGATTCTCTTCATTATCTAGTAGAAATTGCTGAGACAGATAGAATGATGTTGTAGAACAGAATTAGAGCTAGAGAGAATTGTAGGGTGTTGTCTCATAGTTGCTGACAGTAATTTACATTTCTCTCGCTGACCATTAAATTTAGTAGAGGTATTCTTTGTGATCATGATTCTAGCAGTCCTCTCCTTAACTAATTGAGTCGTCACGAGCTACCTTGTTCAGTTGTCGACAAGTGATTAACTGATTTTTGCTTGGGGTGTGCTTGCTTATATAAAGATCCAGAAGGATAGATATATCATTGAGAACAATAGATTTAGTTGGTGATCTTGTTATCTCTATTCTAGCTTTTGGTGAAGTAGAAGAGGTTAGAAAGGGTCAAGTAGTGAAAACATTACTTCGGCCTAGCTAGAGGCATCTGGAAAATGTAAAACTGCTGTCAGAGAAAAACCATTGTTCCACCATGGGAACAGTTCTGTTGCAGCGTTAATTTAAATTTGGCTATGGTGGATCGAATCCACTTCATGCATGCACGATTCACTACACTTTCAACTGCACAAATTGTACAGTTGGCTTTCGTAAAACATTGGTATATGTGTCAACTTTTTCTGTTGCACATTTATGTAAACTTTATTTTAGTTCATGTGGTAAATTGAAACCTGTTATAGACTATGTTTAGGCTATTGTCCTATTTGAAACTTGTTTTCACGAACATGTACTGAAGTGGTGCGCCAATTGGACTGTCTAGCAAGGTCTACTTTGGTAGATATATGGAAAAAGAGAAAAACTTATATATATATCTTATTATGATTGTATTCTCTGAACTCTTATTTATTACCTACAGAATTATATAAACAAAAATAGTCAAATTTAATCGCATCCGATGTAATGTGTCTTATTTAAAAAAAAACGAAATGACACGCTGTTTACCTGTAGTTTTATTAGTCACGTTTTTGATAATACGAGAAGCAAGTCTTCCAAAACTGTAATGTAAAGTGGGTGACATCTTCTCCTCTCTTTGTTTGTTTGTTTGTTTCTATCTTTTTATCTTTCTTTCTTTCTTTCTTTCTTTCTTTCTTTCTTTCTTTCTTTCTTTCTTTCTTTCTATCTTTCTTTCTTTCTGTCTATCTTTCTGTCTTTAATTCTTTTTTTCTTTCTTTTCAAACCATTAAAGAGACACTGAAAATATACCAGATTTAACCATAAAATGAAAAACTTGAACTTATTGCTGAAAGCTAAAATATAGGTTTCATTTTCTGTGTGTGTGTGTGTGTGTGGTGTGTGTGTGTGTGTGTGTGTGTGTGTGTGTGTGCTGTTGTGATATGGATATTGGCAGTAAAGAGAAAGATGTGCAATTGAACGACACGCAACCAGAGATCAACATTTAAGTTTCAACACTCATATCATTATCTTTCTCCTTACTCAATTAAGGTGAAAAAAATCATGGGTTCAGAACCTTGTAAAGTGTATCACGCAGTGAATACCCTTAGTTATGCGTACAGAAGTGTTGATTGTGGAATGAAAGTTGACAAAAGAAAGGGGGAGAAAAGATTCAGATGGGTATTGATATATTAGCTTCAAATTTTGGCACAAGGCCAGCAAGATTGGGGAAGAGGTAAGTCGATTACATCGACCCTACTTTTCAACTAGTACTTACTTTTTTTTCTTCCCTTAATTATTTATACAACTTTCGGAGTGCCGTAGACTGAAAGATAAAAATTCTCCCAATATTTTTATGGGATTTTTTTTTTGAATCATGGTTGATTTTTTTTTTTCTTAAAAGGGAAAATTACTAATCTATTTAAAATAAAATAATGATCTTTATCATCTTAATCAAGAAGAGAAACAGAGAGATTATCTCTTTATAGACGAAGATCAGTTGCAATGGGAAGAGTCGAGTCTCATAAGAATGGAAAAACAAAACAACAAATTAGTTGTACCTTATAATGAAACTCTTTTAAGAGCATTCGGATGCCACTGCAACGTTGAAATCGTTGCCTCAGTGAGGTCAGTTATGTACGTTATCAAGTACATGCCGAAAGGAAATGACCAACCTGCTAGTCAAATAATCAATAAGAACGGAATTAGTCAATATCTGAAGGTTAGGTATATTAGACCATCCGAAACATTTGCATCCATTTTAATAGCGAGACTGCAAGTTCATCTACCAGATGAACAAAAAATATTACTCAGAAGTAATGAAGATATATATGGATGTCAATGAACGACATATGAGAATAACATTGACCGAATTCTTTTCATTGTGCATCAATGATGACTTTGCAAAAACATTACTTTATGATGAAGTACCCATGTATTTCATTTCGAACAGTAGTAACAAAAATAGCAAAGAACAAAGCGAGGGAAAAAGTTGAAGGCCATTTGAACGTTTTCAAAGAAGAAACACTTGGTCGTGTTTATGTTGTCACACCAAAGGCAGGAGAACTGTATTATTTAAGAATTTTATTGCATGAAGTTTGAAATAGTATTTTTTCTCCTTTGTTGCCAAGCATCGACATTTTCAATTTGGAGTGGTTGTGACTCAACGGGTCATGGGTACATCTATACATACATACATACATGCATACATACATACATACATACATACATACATACATACATACATACATGGGGGACTCTCCCGTCGAAGACGACGAATGGACGTTCAGCTTTTGCCGAAAGACCTGCACAAATGATTTGTTTATAGTGATCAAATGTATGTGCCGTACATTAGTTCACTTTCTTCATCAAATCGGCATTGTCTGAACAGGGGCACTTTGTGTCACGTTTTGCTCAAGAACACAACGCATCAGCCGGTCTAGGAAATGAAACCACTACCTTGCGATGGTGAGTCCAACACTCTAACCACTAGGCCACGCGCCCTCATACACACATACACACACACATACATACATACATACATACATACATACATACATACATACATACATACAACATACATACATACATACATACATAAAGACAGACAGACATTCATACATACATACGTACGTACATACATACATACATACATACATACATACATGCATTTATACATACATACATACATAAAGACAGACAGACATTCATACATACATACGTACGTACATACATACATACATACAACATACATACATACATTTGAGACTCCCTTCGGTCATGCCTGACCGTGGTATTGCACCTAGAAAGCTACCCTCCCAGGCACAAGTCCGGGCAAGGTTGTTTATGGAAGACCAGCAGTTGCCCATAAATTCCGGCCTCCCCTCTCCACGCCACCAGTGTTATCCAGGGGAAAGGCAACAGCAGATACAGCTTGGCACCTGTGACGTCACAATTCATTTCTACAGCTGAGTAAATTGGAACAACGTGAAATAAAGTGTCTTGCTCAAGAACACGACACGTAACCTCACGATCGTAAGCTCTACGCTCTAACCACTGAGCCATGCGCCTTCATGTATATATATATATATATATATATATTAAGGTATGTAGAAAAATACAACATGGACAAGAACGTATAACTCATAGAAGACGATACAATAAACATGGACAGGACATTCGAACCCCTCAGTCTTCAGTCAAGAACCGGATCATCGTAGTAATTTCGGCTGATTAATCTTGAGATTACTAGATCACGGCCAGCCCTCCAAGAAAAACTAAGCTGGAAGCGTAGATTTCCTGGAAGAAGGATCGAATGCATACGAACACCAGGACAGCAAAAGGGACAGATATAAAAAAAAAACAAAAAACAATAATGGAATACAGAAACATGAAATACAGAAGCATTAACGGTGAAAACAACAAGTGTCTTACGACTGATAACAAGCAAACAAATTTTTTCTCTGGCGCATTGGAAAAAGCCTTTATAGCGGCGGACGAAGAACAACGATGTTAACACGACGAGGGTCAGGAGCTGAAAGGCAGATTTCGGCCAACAGTCACGTGACAGAGAAGAGGGAAAAGAAAAGAACGAGAAATATATATATATATATATATATAAAGGAAATGAAGAAAATGCTGACAAATAATTGAAGTAATTTAAGTAATTTAATTAGGTGAAAGTTCTTTTTACCGGTTGCGCATTTGTTATGCTTATCAAAATATAAAAGAGAGATTAGAGTCTGTCTCTTATATGTGAAAAAAAGAGGCTCCAGAGTTGTTTTGGATTTGCTTGGTTTCGCGCCTAAAATTTTGATTGGTCATTATGAAGGGGTCACGTGAATGTTTGAATGGAAGTTGGTGTTGGGGTAAGAAAAAAGGCTCCAGAGAAGTTAAAATTTGGCTAGTGTCCCGCCTAAAATTTCTTATTGGCCATGTGAATGTTTAGAATTTTCGAAAATAGTGTTGTTGAAAATTCTTATTGTTCAGGCTGGTCAGTAGACGTCATGTGGATATTTTAAATAGCTTTTTAGCGCGTAGTTAGGGAGTGTATTTTCCGCTTGACTGGATAAGTAAGTTCGTTTAGAACAGGGAGAGCTGTATGTATGTATGTATGTATATATTTAAGTACTTGCTGAATAGCCCGTCGGTGCCGGGCAATTTTTACAATAGAATGTCTTACATAAATTTTTTTTTATTCCATGTCAGATCGTACCTTCCCCGACAGATTTGTGTAATTTTTCGCAAAAAACTTCGTTGAGGATTGAATTATTTACATGTCTGTTCAACCGTTTAATATGAATTTATTCATTACAACTTATTAAAACTTCAGAAGTTCTTACTACTTTTGGTCGTTGTAATGCTTTGCTTTCGTTTGCGTAATAAAAAATTCCTCCTCGTAATGATTTTGCTTTCATTTTGTGATAGCAGCTATCATGCAGAAAATGCCAGCTTCCAAATCCTGTTTTCTGATTAGGTGAAAGTGATTAAACTTTAAATCTCAGTTACATTTTTCTGCAATTCTTTTGGAACAAATAAATAACAAAATCAGATTTAACATGGAAAATTATTTCAATATACCAAATTTGAAAATTTGGACGTAATTAAAAAAATTTTTGTTCAATATGTGACAGCAACAGGGAAGACCCTACAAAAGTAGAGGGACATATAGAGGACGTCACACACACACACACACACACACACACACACACACACACACACACACACACACACACACACACACACACACACACACACACACACACACACACACACACACACACACACACACACACACACACACACACACACACACACACACGCACATACACACATATTTACAAACGTACACACAAGTAATCACGAGTTTAAAATGGTGTATAGTAGGCATATGTATGTATGTATGTACGTATGTAAAAAAAACTGATGAAACTGCAGGACAGTTTTATGATGATCTAACACAATTACTGAGGAAAGTACCAATTTCTGACAAGCTGGTTATATTGGGAGATTTCAATGCAAGAGTTGAAAAGGAATGTGCTTTATGGCCTGTTTTAGGCCGACATGGGATTGGAAAATGCAATAAAGATAGAGTAGCTCTTTTGACGTTTTGTACTGGGAATAGCCTGGTTGTCACCAACACTCTGTTTAAGCAGAAAAATAAATATAAAACCACCTGGATGCACCCAAGATCTAAGCACTGGCATCTTATAGATTATATTCTGATCAGAGAACGTGATATGAAAGACGTTTCTAGCGTTCGGACCATGCGAGGGGCAGAGAGCTGGACTGACCATCATCAAGTGCGTGGAAAAATAATGCCTAAAAATCGACAGTCTGGTCCTAAGGTACGCAAAAAGTTAAATGCTGCCAACTTTAAATTACCAAGCAACTTGCAACGATTTCACGATGCTATAGAAAATATCAATCTTGACCCAAACAATCTATGGGAAGATTTCAAAACAAAAGTATTTCAGGCTGCAAGTTCGTCAGCGGGGTTTAAATCACATATGTCCAGTGGATGGTGCTCAGATAGATCAGTAGAAATTCACGATCTACTTTTAGAAAAACAAAACTTAGGCAATGCACTTCTTTCTCAGTCCTTGAACCCCAACTCAAGCGAAGCTTACAGAAAGCTGAAAAGGAAAATGCAGACTGCTCTTAGGAAAATTAAACAGGAATGGTGGAATGATAGAGCCAAAGGGGCACAAGAAGCAGCTGATAGAAAGTATGTATGCAGTGTCGCATGCATATCTGAATGACAGCTGTATTAACGTTAGCATCCCACTGTCACTCCATATTTGTCACTTACACAACGCTGTTCTCCGCTTCCCTGATATCAGTCACATTCACTATGCCCCCACATTTCCCTCACACTAACACTCTTTGCATCTTTCTCATTTTATCAAATAATAAGGGGCCTCACTATAAATTTTTATTGAAATCTAATTAGCCTATAATTGAATTGGATGTTAGTTTAACATGTATGCATAGTTTCGTCAAGATAAGTCCACTGGTGTAGGTAGATGGTAACAGACAGATCGACAGACAGAAATTGCCAGTTATGTGTTTATGCATGTATGTGTGTGGGTGGGTGTTTATGTATGTATGTATGTATGTATGTATGTATGTATGTATGTATGTATGTATGTATGTATGTAGGAACGTGCGTATATACATGTGTATGTACATATGTATGCGTATATTTATGTACGTATTTATGTGTAGGTACGTACTTATGTACGTTGTGCGTAGTGTTGTGGTTTGTGCGAGTGTGTGCGTGTGTGTGTGCCAGGAAATAAAGGGCTTTTAATAACAAATATTTGTCATTCAGCCCGTGAATACAACATAATATGTTGACTTGTAACAATAGCTTAGTTCCCGGACATGTTTGTTCAACACCAACTTCTGTCAATAGTACAGACAATTCACCATAGAAACCATAAAGTGTCCATTTTGCTTTCTACGTTTCAAATAAAGGAACGAAGGAACCTCTACGTAGTCGCTCTGCTTGTTAGAAATAGAAACCAAAACATGTTCACACCATCTCTCTAATTATCGTTTTGGGGACATACCTATATAAGTGTACCTGTACTCGACTTTGTTTCCTCGTAACTCGCAGAAAAATTGATATGTTTTTTATTAGAAACTTTCTACAAATATCCTCCAGATAGTGTAGAATACAATTATATCGGAATTTAATATGGAAAAAAAGAAGAAGAAAAAAAAAAAAGAAATTGGTAGACGCATGCACATACATACTGATACACATCACGGTGTTTTCCATATTTCAAGTTTCAGTTTCGTGGTGTTATGAGCCAGGCTGTCTTGTAGGGAAGGGCCGAAAGAGAGGGAGTAGACATGTCCTGTCAGAGGTGGGGCCTGTGGGTCCTATCGGAAGAGCCGCGGTGGACATGCGGAGACAGCGAAGCGCGAGCAGCCAGTTGGCGGCGGACAGCGCATGAGAGCAGGTGTGTCAGGCGGTACAGCGAAGGACAGAACACGTGGACGTTGTGAACGACTCTTTCCGGACCGACAGGTAAAACTACCGCAATTATCTCTTTGCTTCCGTCTTTTTCCTCCTTCACATCACAAGCTATTTCGGCTCAAAAAAAAGAAAAAAGAAAAAATGCTGGTTATGGTCCGTGTTTCGAACGAGACGGTTAGGCCATTTTGCGGCGAGGGAGACGTCACCGCTTGGCTGCAAAAAATTAAGTTGGTGGCAAGACTCTAAGGTATAGATGACCTAGCGACTTTCAAACCGTTGTACCTCAATGGATCGGCGTTGGCGCTATACTTGGAAATGGAGGAGAAGGACCAGTTAAGCGTAGAAAAAATAGAAGGCCAGCTGATGGAGGCTTTTACAGAAGGGCCATTTATGGCATATGGTCAACTAGGGAAAGCGAAGTGGACGGGTGAAAAGGTCGATGTGTTTGCCAACAAAATCAGGAGATTGGCTAGACTCGTGGGATACTGGGACGATGCATTGGAACAAACGGTTAAATTAACCTTTGTGACAGGATTTCCTGACCACGTATCGGTCGAACTGCAAAAGCTGCCGAATATTCACTCCATGGCGATGGGAGAGGTAATATCTTGGGCCAAAGCCATCGTCTCGTGTTGCAAGACGACACCTGCAGCAGCGACTGCAACAACGAGAGGGAGTCAAACAAAGAGCAGCGGAGAGGGGTCGAACAAGGAATGTGTGCAACTCTGCAAAGGACAATGTTTTCGGTGCCCCAGGTTTAGAGTAATTTGCTATCGATGCAGGCAAATAGGACATGTCGCTAATGAATGCGTTCAAGGAAACGGTCTAAGGGAGACTACTGCGCTGGTAGTCATCCCGTCGAAAGAATAGAAGCGCGTATACAGTCGTTGCCAGTAATAGATTGTCGTAGTGAACGGAAAGTGTCACGAACCCTCGTGGACACGGGTTGCTCAACAACCCTAATGATTCCTTCACATCAGAACTTTATTTGTGTGTGTCTGACGATTTATGCAGCAATTGGTAGAGAAGGCATGCAGTTCTTGAGTTGGAAGGTCGCCAATATTTTAACGATGGAGTTGTAACGACAGTTGTTAAGGTGTTGGTTGTCAGTGTGCAAGATGGAAGAAGAAAAACGATTGAAGTTGTTAAGAAATATTTACTTACCGTTACTTTAATATTTGTAACACAACACCACGACGGGTAGCTGTGTATAAGATATAAAAACAAGAGTTATCTTTTCTTGTATGTCGTTGCTTATTATGTTTGGTCAGCTGCTAGCTGCCTACCTAGGAATTAGAGGAAGATAGAGTAGATATTACTATCTGTTTCACATAGATTATTGCGCTTAGACAATACTGATGAAGCTTCAGACACGCTGGCTGGATGTACATAGCCTGTTTTATGCTCGAAGTACATATAAACATTAGGTGACCAGAGAAAACTGAAGAATTATATTTTCTAGATTGAAAAAAAAAAAAAGAGTTATTTCCCATGGATTGTTGCATGTGATTCCAGAAATGGACGCAACATATTGTCAGAGTGAATATCTGTGCAGAAAGGTAGTAGCATCCGAATATGTTGCCTTTTGTGTTCAAGAAATGTGAATTTTTTTTAGAAGGAATTTATAACTGAAGTGTGGTTGTAAGCACAGACATAGCTGAGTGGTAAGAAGTTTGCTTTCCAACCACATGGTTTCAGGTTCAGTTCCACTGTGTGTTACCTTGGGCAAGTGTCTTTTGTAGCCTTGGGTTGATCTAATCCTTGTGAGTGGAATAGGTGGACGAAAACTGTAAGAAACCTGTCATATATTTATATGTATGTGTTTGAGTGTGTGCATGTCTTTTGTCATCTATCTTTTATTTGTTTCAATCATTAGACTGCAGTCATGAAGTGTTTTTAGTTGAATGAATCAACTCTAGGATTTTTTTTTAAGTCTGACACTTATTTTATTGGTTTCTTTTGCTAAACTGCTAAGTTATAAGGGCGTAAACACATCAACACCAGTTGTCAAGTGGTGTTGGGGGATAAACACAGACATAAAGACACACACATATACACATAATGAGCTTCTTTCAGTTTCCATCTACCAAATTCATTCACAAGGCTTTGGTCAACCCAAGACTATAGTAAAAGACACCTGCTCAAGGTGCAGTGCCATGCAGTGGGACTGAACCTGGAGCCATGTGATTGAGAAGCAAACTTCTTATTTCTTTATTGCCCACAAGGGGCTAAACATAGAGGGGACAAACAAGGACAGACAAAAGGGATTAAGTCAATTACATCGACCCCAGTGTGTAACTGGTACTTACTTTATCAACCCCGAAAGGATGAAAGGCAAAGTTGACCTTGGCGGAATTTGAACTCAGAGCGTAATGGCACATGAAATACCACTAAGCATTTTGCCCGGCATGCTAACGTTTCTGTCAGCTCGCTGCCTTAAAAGCAAACTTTTTACTACACAGCAATGCCTGCACGTATTCTCTTTGCCTTGTCTTTAGATGACAGTTGGAAGTGAGTATCACTGTCATGTAAGTAGTGTCATTCATTTCCAATCTTCCATGAAAACATGTCTGGTCATGGGAAAATATCTTGCTAAGAAACAGGTGAGAGTTGATGATGATAGGAAGGGTATCTGGCTGTAGAAAATCCACCTCAACAAATTCTGTCTTTCCCATAGAAGCATGGAAAAGTGGACGTTAAAACAATGATGGTGCTGTTAATATGACATTCGTCTTTACAAAATTAACCTTTAGAGCTCTATTCTAGATCCTACTTGCATATTTGGAACATTTGTTCTAATTCTTTGGACGGTCTTGCTGTGTGTTCTAGGCTGTGAACATATAGGAACTCTTGGAAGAGGTAGGCTTTACCTCTCCTGCCATAGCTTGGAGAACTTTGATAATCAGACGTGGGAAGAGAACTGAATCTTGATGGACACATTCGTACTTTAAATTCCTCAAAGATTTCGTTGCTAACTCTCATTTGCTGGTAGTATCCCAGCATATGGCTTTCACAAACCATTCCGCTAACCCCAGTTTTCTAAGTGACTTTCAGACTATCAGAGGCAGAAATCTGTCAAAGCCTTCTCCAAATCAGCTAATGCTAGGTATAATGGCTTATTCAACCTAAAAATTTTCTCTTGTGATTGCCTCATGAAAAAGAGGGAACTGGAGATCCCACATCTTAATACAGACTCAAATACATGTTAATTAAGTTTGTTATCTCTTATTAGATTTGCTAAACATGTCTCTGCTACTTGGCTTTTCAGTTTAATACCTCTGTAGTCAATTTGTCTGCCTTGCTCCAGTTTGGAGTCTGGTACTTATTTTATTGATCTCTATAAAAGCTTACATCTTACTAAGAAATGTAGAATAATTTACAAATTTATATTATCCTTACATTCTTTACTTACTTGTTTCAGTTATTTGACTGTGGGCATGCTAGAGAACTGCCTTTAGTCGAGCAAATCAACCCTAGGACTTATTCTTTTTACGGGGATGTAAACACACCAGCATCGGTTGTCAAACCATGTTGGGGGGGACAAACACACACATATATATATACATATACTACAACGGGCTTCTTTCAGTTTCTATCTACCAAATCCATTCACAAGGCTTTGGTCGGCCCTAGGCTATAGTAGAAGACACTTCCCAGGGTGCCACAAAGTGGGACTGAACCCAGGACCTTATCGTTGGTAAGCAAGCTACTTACCACACAGCCACTCCTGCGCCTTATGCAGAAATACTTATAATCTTCTCTATATCAATTCAACATTTAGCATATGTTCTATCAAAGCTAGTATATATCATACATACTTATGTGTACACACATATCCTTAAATCCTTAAAAATGTTTTAGCCTGCGGCCACATATACAAACATTTTTCAAAATTTCAAGAACATGTTTTAAGTATAGACATGGCTGTATGGTTAAGAAGTTTGCTTCAAAGTCACATGATTTCAGGTTCAGTCCCACTATGTGGTTAGTGGTTTCTACTATAGCCCTTGGCTGATCATGGCCTTATGAATGGTTTTGACTGACAGAAACTGAGAGAAGCCTATCATGTATATGTATGTATGTATGTGAATGTGTATATGTTTGTGTCTTCTTATCTTCACATCATGTGATAGTAGTAAATTATTGTCACTATCATCTTAGCAGTGTCATTCATTTCCAATATTTTGCAAAAATATGTCTGGCCATGAGGAAATATTACCTTGCTTAGTAACAGGTGGGGGTTGGCAACAGGAAGGACATCTATCCTTACAAAATCTATCTTGATAAACTATCTGACCCATGCAAGCATGGAAAAATGGACATTAAAATGATGATGATGATGGTAATGTTGTTTTAGTTTAAGTATCATCAATTTCACAAAAGAAAAAAAAGACATCAAATACATCAAAAATGAAATTAAAGGAACTAAAAAGAAACAAAAAAAAAACTCCTGAAATGAAATTCAAGAAAGAAAAGTCGAAAATATATTTGTCTTTTAATTATTTTTAAAATTTATTTTCCAAATCAATATGAAAAGATCTGTTATAAAGCAAAGCCCCAAAAATCATAAATTCCATCAATTGTGTTTTCATTGAAAACAAGCATTGCACACATTGAATTGTTCAACACCGATGCCAGTTCTGTTTTTTAAGTTTTTTCCCTAAATTTTCGTTTGTTATGCACACACAATTTACTTGTGCAATATATAAATATATGTGTGAGCATTTAAATGTATGCCTAACAATATTTCATAGCAACAAAAAATCAATAGTAATCATATATTAATCATAATAATGGTTTAAAATTTTGCCACAAGGGCAGCCATTTTGTGGGGGAGGAGATGTGTCGATTACATCGACCCCAGTGTTTAACTGGTACTTAATTTATCGACCCGAAAGGGATGAAAGGCAAAGTCGACCTTGATGGAATTTGAACTCAGAACGTAAGGACAAACGAAATGCTGCTAAACATTTTGCCTGGCGTGCTATCAGTTCTGCCAGCTCGCCGCCTTAATAATAATATCAATAATGATAATAATCAGAATAATCGTAATTTTTCACATACACACAGTTTAGTGTCAGGATGAGAGCAAAGTCGTTTAAATCTACACAAGTACCCATGTAGGCACCTTACATTATCAATACTGTGTGATTTGAAGTCAGAATATAAAGGGACATAACCGAATACCTCTCAGTATCCTGCCTAATGTTCTAGTGAGTCTGTCAATCTGCTGCCCTCCTCCCATTAAGTAATGACAATAAGGATGATGATGATGATGGTTATTATTATGAAGATGATGATGAAGATTAACACAGACACAAGGTGACAGACAATTCTGTGGAGGAGGGAGGACTATTGCTGCTTAGATCAACTGCATCTCAGTACTTGACTGGTACTTTATTTTATCAAACCCTGAGAGGATGAAAGACAAACATCATCCCAGGTGAGATTTGAACTTACAGTATATAAAGAAATGTAACCTGATACAATATGTCATTTTGCCTGGTATTCTGTTTCTACCAACCTCAGCCTTTTGCAAAATTAACAATAAGATGATACTGAAAATAATAATAATAATAATAATAATAATAATAATGATCCTTTCTACTAAAGGCACACGGCCTGAAATTTTTGGGGTAGGGGTACTACTTGATTACATTGACCCCAGTGTTTCACTGGTACTTAATTTATCGACCTCAAAAGGATGAACGGCGAAGTCAACCTTGGTAGAATTTGAACTCAGAACATAAAGACAGGCTAAGCATTTTCCCTGGCATGCTAACAATTCTGCCAGCTCTCCACCTTAATAATAATAACAATAATGCTTCAAATTTAGGCTCAAGTCAGCAATCCTGAGGGGGATGGGGTTAGTCAGTACCCTCAATCCCAGTACTTGACCTTAAAAAGATAAAAGGCAAAGTTGACCAACAGGATTTAAACTCAAAATGTAAAGTGCTGGAATAAATAATGCAAAGCATTTTCTCAATGCTCTTACAGTTCAATGAGCCTTGCTACCCTAATAAAAATATCAATAATAATCATTTCTACTATAGGTACAAAGTTTGAAATTTTCAAGTTTAAAGGGTCGAATTGATTGCATCAACCGCAGGGCTCAACTGGTATGTATTTTATCATACCTGAAAGGATGAAAGGTAAAGTTGACCTCGGTGGAATTTGGTCTCAGAATGTAAGAAATGAAGCATTTTTGTCTGGCATGCAAGCAGTTCTGCTGGCTTGCCCATCTTAATAATAACAACAATAATGATAAAACATTTTGAACAGGCATGAAACATCAGGTTTACTCGGTTGGAGAAATAGAAAAATTGAAGCATTTGTGCTTGTTATTTTTTTTTAATTTTTAATTTGTGTAACATCTATGACAACAAGAATATTTTTTTATTTTTCTTTTTACTTTTATACAAAGATATGAAGCCTGAGATTTTTTTTAATGATTATAAGTATGTATGGGGAGGGAGAATGAGAGGTTGTAATCATCATGCCTCTTCAGAGAAGATTATTAATGTAAGTGAAGCAAAACGGCTTCAATTCAGAATTGAAATCACATCACAGACTTCGCTCGCTAAAAACATATTGTCACAGCATTACAAACAAAATAATTACACAGGAGGCAAGTAAAATCATATATATATATATATATATATATATATATGTATAATATATATATATATATATATGTATAAATATATATATATATATCTATATATATATATATATATATATAGATATATATATATATATATTATATATATATAAATATATATATATATATATGTATAAATATATATATAATATATATGTATAAATATATATATATATATATGTATAAATATATATATATTATATATATAATATAATATATATATATAAATATGTATAAATATATATATATAAATATGTATATATATATATATATATATATATATATATATATATATATATATATATATATAAATATATATATAAATATATATATAAATATATATATATAAATATATATATAAATATATATATATATATATTAAATATATATATATAAATATATATATATAAATATATATATATATATATATATATATATATATATAATATATAAATATATATATATATATATATTATATATATATATATATATATATAAATATATAATATATATAATATATATATAAAATATATATATATATTATATATAATATATATATATATATATATATATGTATAAATATATATATATATATATATATATATATATAAATATAAATATATATATATATATAAATATATATATATATATATATATATATATATATATATCTTATATATATGTGTGTATATATATATATATTAATATTGAGAGAGAGAGATAAACATATGTATATCTGTGAGTATATATGTGTGTGTGTGTGTGTATCTTGAATTCAAGAAAGGAACAGAAAACAAAAGAGAAATGATTAGATAATCCAAATCAAAAATTTGAACTAAAATTCTCATGATATCTAAAATGTCAAGTGAATAAGCTTGGTTAACCTATATCAATAAATAATAATTCTTTCTATCATAGGTACGAAACCTGAAATCTTGGGGAAAAGGTCTTTTTGCTTATGTCATCCTCAGTACTTAACTGGGTCTTATTTAATCAATCCCAAAGGGATAAAAGGAGAAGTCTACCTCAGTGGAATTTGAACCCACAGTATAAAGACAGTGGAAAAGCTGTACTAACAATTCTACCATCTCACTACCTTAATGATAATGAGCTTATTGTAGACAATGCACTATAACTCATTCGTTTCTGAGATCAGCTTAAGGTCACTCTCCTCTGCTGCTCCATTGACCCAAAGACCTGAGAGACAATCACCAAGGATCACACAAAGTGGTAGCATGTCATCATCAAGAGAATGAACCAGATGGAAATTAACAGATGTCAAGAGGCAGAGGTCAGAGGTCAAAAACGCAAAGAGTGGCTCATATTTCCTTGTCTCCCACCAACCATCTCCTAAGATAAATGCCTCCCCAAATCTTCTATACTGCTCTTGGCCTGAAGAGCCACCTTAGGCACTGGGTCCCTTTGCATCCATTAAGATGAAGAGGCTTAATCACTTGCTACAGATTAACTATGAGTTAATACCAATGACTACAACTCACTGGTAGAGGTTAAAAAATGGACAGAAAGCAGCCAAGAAAAGGAGAGAAAATCCAAAAGTACATACACTGTACACAGAATAAAACACAATAAGGTAGAAAAGTGAACAGTAAAAGGAAAGGAAAGGGAGATCCACAAAGAGAAAGGGTGCTGCCAAGCTTAATTACTAAAGGGAACAAAATATATATACACACACTCATACACACATGAAGATAGTAAAAGTATGCAATACATATAGTAGAGTTTGTTTATTCATTTTGAGCTGTTGATTCACATTGATGTTACTCAGAGTTTCTTATTATGTATGATACTTCATATTTTGCTACACAAAGAATTGCACTTATGACAGTGATGGAATAAATCAACAGTTTCAAGTAACAAATATACAAATATATCTGTCTGTCTGTCTGTCTATATCTATTATATATATATATCGTACCGAGATTTTAATCCATTCTTGTTGCTTTTTTCCTATATATATATATAGAGAGAGAGAGAGAGGTTGATGGGTGAGAAGGATAAATGTTTAGTTAGTTCCATATATATATATATATAAGGGCGGTGCCCCAGCATGGCCTCAGCCGGATGGCTGAAACAAGTAAAAGAGTAAAAGAGTATATATATATATATATAGAGAGAGAGAGAGGTTGATGGGTGGTAAGGATAAATGTTTACTTAGTTCCATTATTCACTGCCATTTCTGAATGTGAGAATTTTTAATCATAAATCACTCTATTCAACAACTCCTTTCATGAATAAATGAAAACAAGCAAAAGTGAAAGTCAAAGCCTTGAAAACTCTTCAGTATAATGTGAAATACACGAGATAATGCCATTTGTCTGGAAAACAACAAATCAAAACAAAGCCAGTAAACAATACAAAATTGATAAAACAAAGAAACAAACAAACAAAAATGGATAGTGATTAGTGTGTCATGAGAGAAAAATCCGACATTTCAGGTAGATTTGATGGCGAGGATATACAAAAAAAAAAAGCAGCAGTAGATATAATTTTTATTATCTATTTTTCAGAATAAAAGAAGAAAGTAAAAATAGTCACCATAAATGAGTCAAAATGAAAATTATAAGAAGTTAATGTTATCTGCAAATTGGAATAGATACAGGTAAAATAAATGTTAGTTACATTTAATATATATATATGTGTATATATATTTGTTCTGAAATTCTTTGGTTCCTCTTAACCATCATGGCTGAGTTAATGCTGACACAATACTTATACATATTATACATACATATATATGTATATATATATATATATATATATATATGAAGGAATTTTGTGAAACAACTTATTCAAATGATTGAATAATTTTAATTTACTCAAAATGCATTTCTTTGAATAATCTTAATTTACTGAAAAGTATTTCTTTGCATAATGTTAATTTAGTAAAATAGATTTCTTAAAATAATTATAATTGTCTGAAAAGTATTGCTTTGAATATCCTTAAGTTGAGGTTAGATTTTATCTGTCACTCAGTTTAAGACCACCACCTTACAGTCTATAGTAGACTAAATATACTGTTGCAAACATTTGAACCAGACCTCCATTTTGAACGTATCTGCCTTCCATCTTTCAGCAGTCTAAGCAACTCTTAATAGCACAGGAACAGCTCTTCCTCTTCATCTGATGTATTAAAAATTGAAGAAGAAAGATATTTAAAAGTATGTTTTTCAATAACTTCAATTTATGCAACTGATTTCTTTAATTGTTCTTAATATCGTTAAATGTATTTCTTTAACACACAAAAATATTTCTTGGAACAATCTTAACACACTCAAATTCATTCTTTGATTCCCAAGACAGTATTAATAAATCACTGAATAACATTGATTAGTTTTTATACTGAAAGTTTTGTAAGCCAGTTTTGAAAATTCAGGACATTTGATTTGTTAGGAAATAATACACCTTATTGTTAAATACCTGAAGATCCTGTATATCTACAGATGAAACTCATATTAATAAGAGGCTGACTTGACCAAAATAAAATATCATTAATCTCTAGCATGGTACAGAGTACTTTTTTCCAACTTTTAATTCTAAATGTGTGTGTGTGCATATATGTATGTGTGTGTGTGTGTGTGTATATATATATATATATATATATGTATGTATGTATATATATGTATGTATATATAAATATATGTATGTACATCTTTAGTTACCCCATGAAGAATATTACTCAGCTTGGGGTCATTGATGAAATACAGGTAACTATCAATAGACATAAAGTGTTTGTAGAGAATGTATAAGTTAACTAGTGGGACAGAGTATGTTTTATGTCTTAGACAATTTGTTTATTAAGCAAGCTATTCCTTAATAACTAGGGGCACCCACCCCCAAAAATGCTGAAGATTGGATCCATTGAAGTGTTGTTGATTAACATATTGGGAATACTTAACAAGTGGAAGGTACCTCTAATGAGCTGAGGGAACTTTCATATAATTACTCAATGTACTGGAAATAACAGGCAAATATGCCCCAAACTTCACTCTCTTGTCTCATGAACAAAAGGGATACATTAGATTGTGTGGTCCTGGATGCATTACCTGAGAGTAAAAAATGGGGCTGGTTATAGCTGGAATGCTTTTGATTGTTCGTCTACTTGAACAGAGCTGATCTGGGGTTAAACTAGAGCAACAGTGTTAGTGGGATGATATAGGTTATAATTGTAATTGATTGTTCTTTCATATTTCATAATTTATATGGTTAATTCATTAAGCTGAAGGCTTTATGCATTCAATTATTTTAGCTAGAATAAGAAAATAAATACTATTATGGGTTACTCTATATTTTTGTAGAGTGTAAATTTATTATTATTATTCTTATACAAAAATGTCGTTGACAAGGCCTTTGAAGTTTTGGTCAGTTAAGCCATTATCAATTTGATGATGGTTTAACTGGCTGAAACTTCGAATTTACTGTCAACGTTCTTGTATAAGAATAAGTTATTTTAAATATGTATTTTCAACTCTTGTTTTATTTATTTATTGTATATTTTGCAATTATTATTTTTGTAGTTAAATTGTTATTTAAAACACATACATACATTTGTGCATAGAGAAGAAGCATATATTTTCATGCACACACTTAACCCAGCCAAACACATGTCAACAAGGAAGCCTTTACATGGTCGTTTAATACACTAATAATAACAGTCAAATCTCTCTCAAAACCATCATACCGTCTTAAAAAGGACATGTTGGATAAATGTAATCAAGAAAACAAAAAAAAAAAAGAGTTGTCATGACTGGAACACCACTGACCACCGATCTGTTTAATAAAATGTCGACCCAAAACAACAGCAACAGGGAAACCGCTATGAATTTCTTCAGCCTATAAGAAATAGCAACCAAATCTCTTTCAAATCACACTCTGGTACTCTACAGCTTTCGGTGGGGAAAACATTAAAAAAAAAAAATGAATTGAAAGTTATTTCCCTTAGGTTTTCCTAAGGGAAATAATAATAATAATTTCCGACATTGGGGCAATTTGTTGGGGTTAAAGAATCATTGATTATAACAACTGTAGTTGTTGTTGATAGTATATTTTATTGATCCTGTGAATGATATAAAGTAAATTTCCCCTCAGTATAATTAAAACTCAGAATGTAAAGGGATATAACTATGTAACAAAACACTGATAGTCGTCTATGTACTGATGGTGGCTCAATAGATTCAGTCATTTTGCCTCCCTTCCTAATAATAATAATCCTTTCTTCTAAAGGCACAAGGCCTGAAATTTTGATGGATGGGAGCTAGTCAATAACGTTGACTCCAGTGCTCAACTGGGACTCATTTTATCAACCTCAAAACGATGAAAGGAATAATAAAAATAACAACACTCTTGGATGTTAAAAGCAGAGAAACACACACACAAACATAATATAGGACCAATAACAGAAAAATACTTTAAAAAAAAATAATAATAATGACGAACTTATTGTATACAGTGTTTTGGTGCACTACAACACGTCAGAAAATGTAGCCAAATGTGTATGAATAATAATGATTTCTTGGTACAAGGCCCAGCAAATTCAAGGAGTGGGTAAGTCAATTACATTGACCTCAGTGTTCAACTGGTACTTATTTTATCGACTCCAAAGGGATGAAAGGCAAAGTCAACCTTGGTGGAATTAGAACTCAGAACATAAAGACAGACAAAATGCCACTAAGCATTTGCTCCCAGATTCTAATGATTCTGCCAGAACATTGCTTTAAGTGCATGAATAATGATAATGGGTTTAACAATGAAAATATTCAAAATATTTGGTTGAAATACAAAAGCGATTTCTTTACTGACACAAAATGCAGAAACCCATAACAGAATTAACAGTAAAGATAAAACAAGTTACAAGAAATCAGTGTGGACAGTAAATGAGACAAGATCAGTATAAATTCATGGTGTGGATGTTGTGAGATTAGAAGGAAATGACTTCATGAAGACAATGAGTAAAAGATGGTGTCCAGAATTTCTTCATAAACCAATGTTTACTGTGTTTTGTGGCATATAAGTCAAATTTTTCCAGGCCAAACTTTGCTGTTAAAATTAAGGTAGGTCGACTTATAGAACTTTGAAGTATCAAAGACTCCATGTGAAACACAGCAACATTTGGAAACATAGTGACACTGTTTGAATGATTACACTATAAATTATGTCCATTTGTATGCTGGGAGATACAGTAAAAGAACAAGAACCCTGTGAGGTAGGACAATGTGTTTAGATATGGAAAAGAAATATTCAAAAATTTTAATGGCTTAGTCAGGAAGAATGGTTTATACTCATGGTCTTCACAGTCCCTCCAAGATTAGTGCAGTTTATAGTTAGCATGAACATCTTTAAGCTGACATTTGTTGAAAATTCCATGACAAAAAAAAAAAGCAGAAAAAGAAACTAAGAAAATAAACAAATGTTGGAATACATCAATGTACTGATTGTATGTATGTGACAATCACATTAATTGCAATAGGTTAATGGGGCAAAGAAATTAGTGAGGTTTAAAGACAAGAGGGTAAATGCAAGTATACAAGCTGTTGTGACAGAAAAAGTTGTCAGCAGACAGTCACAGGAAACGAACCCATACCCATCCGATACCAGCTGAGTACTCTACCATTAAGTTACACTGCTGTCTGCTGACAACATTTTTCATCTTATAAGGGTAAAATACCTAATCTTTCTGTTGTTTTCACGACTATACTGCATTCAAAATATTACTTTCTTGTCTGTAAAATATGAAATACATTTGACGCTCCCGAAGTATGTTTACAAAATGTTGTTGCATTCCAAAAGCCATTATATTTAGCATTTGATTTGATGATTATATGTATGTGTATATATATATGTATGTATGTATGTATGTATATATACATACATACATACATATAATGGTTTGGTGATGCAAGCAAGAAAATAGAACACAAAAACATGAGTATATATACATATTTCTTTTCATTATTAATAATCAGCAGAAATTACAGTGACTTAGGGGCCAAAAGTTTTGTGCATTTGGTAAGTGCCAAAGAACGAAATGCTCAGCCCTTGAGTCACTCTGTAGCTTCTTATAATTATTAACTATATATATATATGTGTGTATGTGTGTGCATGTATGTATGTATGTACATTTATGTATGCATGTATTGCATATGTATTAGGATTGGTAGAACAAACAGGATAAACAGAACTTAATACATGATATATATTTTATATTATTTTTAGTCAGCAGAAAGTTATCAAATCAATTAAGGTGTGTAATTTTCATGAATGGCAGTTACCAAACTGACTTCAAATCTCGACTTTGAAGTCATTTGGTATGTAGCATGCATGACATTCTCAGCTCCTAAGTCAGCATTGCAACCCTCTACTAAAATAATAAAAAATACATATATCCTACACATACACTTATACATGCATACATGTGTTACACACACACATATATATATATATATATATATATATACATACATATATGTACATATAGCTACATGCATATAAGTTAGACAGAGGATTTGGGCCTACACCCATCACCCTTGCAAGCTCTACCAGACAAAAGAAGTTGCAAATTTTAGAAAAAAAATCCCCACAAAATTAGAAAAGTCTAGATCCATCGGAATGGTGTTTAAGGCTTCTGACTTAAACAAGCAAGTTTTGGCTTATGATTGTAAAAGTGAAATGTAACAATAAAAATTATATTTTTATCAGAGCAATGAAAATAAACTAGAAGCTTTTATATTACTTGTATTGATTTATGTTTGAAGTAGTATGTGTGTGTGTGTATTACATACACAAATATTAGGACATATACAAATGTGGAGGTGGGGAGGCAAAGTGTACATTAATAGATTCCTAGCTTACTTAATGCACACCCCAGCCATCACTTGCAGTTAAGCTGAATATTTCTATAGAATGAAGCTTAAAATCCCAACCTTCTATTTCTCATCACCGTAAGCTATGATGATATTATATATATGAATATATATATATATATATATACTTATACAAGTGTATGTACATATATGGGTGACCCCCTTCGGTCATGAATGACCATGGGATTGCACCTAGAAAGTTACCCTCCAAGGCACAAGTCCAGACAAGGTTGTTTATGGAAGACCAGCAATTGCCATGCATACCAGTCTCCCCTCTCCATGCCACCAGTGTTATCCAAGGGAAAGGCAAAGGCTGATAAAGCTTCGCATCTGTGACGTTGCAACTCATTTCTACAGCTGAGTGAACTGTAGCAACGTGAAATAAAGTGTGTTGCTCAAGAACATAACATGCAGCCCAATCCGGGAATCAAACTTACAACCTCACGATTGTAAGCTTGATGCTCTGACCACTGAAGCATGCATCTTCACATGTACATATATACCTTTACATATATATATATATATATATATATATTATTGAATATAAACACATACACACTGAAAGAAAAACTTACAATTAAGTAAAGTGGGCAAGAAACAAGACGAAGAAATAACAAAATAGAATCTTTGCTTCCTCTCTAAAACTACATTCTTTGTTCTTTGTAGCATTGTCAGAACTTCCATCATAGATCACAGTTTCAAGAGGCTCTGAAAATCATACTTTTGATATTAAAATGTATGAGAAATCAAGAATCAATCATAGAGTAGAACATGATAAAACTGATTAAAATATAATTATTTAAGGAGGCAAGACAGAGACTGTAGCCTTTTCTGGGCTTTTGCAGAATAGTAGGGTCAGTGGGGATGAGATTTTGCCGAAATTTTTGTGCTGTGAATATGCAGAGAGAGAAACAATTTGTACAGTTTTGAAGAGGAAAGATTGGGGGAAAAGTGTGTATAGCATACAGGACCTGAAAGAAGAGACTCAAGTGAGATACACTGAATGATAAGAGAAGGACAGATAAATGTGTTGAGTGGCACTCAGTTTTTCTATTTATTCTAGTTCAAATGATCAGAGGCCAGCAAGTTCAGGGGAGGGGATAAGTTGATTATATCGACCCCAGTGCTCAACTGGTACTTACTTTATTGACCCTGAAAAGTTGAAAGGCAAAGTTGATCTTGGTGGAATTTGAACTCAGAATGTAAAGAAGGACGAAATGCTACTAAGCATTTTGCCTAATGAATTAATGATTCAGCCAGCTTACCACCTTAGAGGCTGTTAAAATAATAATAGAAGGAGCAGTAAGTGGAGGACTAAAGTTTGCAATCATTTGGTTTTGTAGGGAAATGATTTAGTGTAGAATATTTGATGCAGTACTAACTTTGAATAATTTTTACAGAGATAGTTAACATCATATAAAATATTTTAATGCACTCTATCACATTTAAGTAGAATATATTTTCATTAGTATGATTAAATACATGTTTTAGTATTGAATAAATTTCGCAAATGTCATTTACACACCAAAGAACTATATAAAAATAATTTAATGAATGAGCAGTTATAAATTCAAAATCATTTACTTTCAAAGCCATGGTTAAGTGTGCAAGACAAATGAGTCATTTCATTGTACATTTCTTTGCTTTAACATCATCTGTAAATCATTAAAGTAAAATCATTGCTTTTCAGTCGGAAAAAAATTTCAGAATTGATAATTCCTAATTTATAATGAAAATAAATGAAAACACAATTAATCTGCAGAGTTTAATTATATAGTGAAAATTAAAATCAAAATTCTTTATTACAAATATAATATTGATTTCTAGCATAGGCACCACAAGGTCTCAGTAGGTTATATTGACTCCAGTGCTTGACTGGTATTTTATTGACCTCAGAAGAATAGAAGGCAAAGTTGATCCTGGTAGAATGTGAACTCAAAACGTAGATAGATATAATTAAATATCAAAGAACATTTTGTTCATGGCTGTTCTATTTTCTGTCAACCCATCTCCATCAATTAAAAATATATTAGTGAAATAAAAATATAAGCGACAACTAAATCTAAGCTATTGCTATTTATCTCTTAATAAACACAAATAAATCTCCCATTCATACTATTTATCTTATAATATTGATTTATATCAACTGGTGCAAGGCCAAACATTTTTGTAAGAAAGGGTAGTAGGTGACAAATTGAACCTAGTACTTTACTACCACTTTATCTTATCATCCAACCTCCATCACAGACGGATGAAAAGTAAAGTGATTTTTTGACTTCAGGATATAAAGGGACATAACTAAATACTGCCTAGGCATTTCCCCAGCTCTCACAATCCACTATTCTCCTCCTTTACACAACAATAATCATACAAGAAAATCCCTTTGTTGCTTATCTCAATATCCAAATTATTTTTACTACCTCTTCATTGAAAATTTCAATTAAATAGTATGTATGTGTGGTGGTGTTTGTGTGTATATATATATTTTGGCACAAGGCCAGTATTTTGTGGGGAGGGGATATATCAATTACAACAAACCCAATATTCAACTGGTACTTATTTCATCAACCTTAAAACTCGCCTTATATATATATGTGTGTGTGATTTAATTATATCATTGTTGAATTGCTACATGGTGGCTCTTCTCTAATTTATACACACACACACACACATATATTGCATGTTCATATGTACCTAGTAAACCTTCACTGCTAGCATTTAACACAGTGAAATACTTTGAAATAGGTTTTTTTGTTTACAGGTTAGGTTCATCATGGTATTAGCCTTGTACTAGATCTTATTAGGTTAGAAAAGACAGATACAATGGCAGATGGTCAGATGATAAACTAAGAAAAAGCTTAATGAATAAAGACATCAAAATGTTAGTGGTTTTGGTATTTTCTGTTACTAATCAGAACTTTAGACTTTGCTATGCTCATCATTAAATTTTAACTTGAAAGCAACAATTTTTCTTATCAAAGCAATCATGAAATAAAAAATATGAACAACAAATCAATGGAGTTGCTTTATGGTATTATGACCTGTTAGAAATAGCAACCAACACACTCTGAAACTACATTTTACTAGATAGGATGGATGATCATTATAAAAGTAATTTTGATTGTAGCTCTGTTTGATCTGGGACAACCTGGGGTTATACAACAAGTTCATAGACAACTAAACAATTTCCTTTGAAATTGTTGTTATTGTTTAGTCCCAGATCAATCCTTTTTGATCATGCCTATGATCAAAGATGTTTAGCTGTTACCAGTTTGTCTAATATTTTTAGTCATTATCCAATACATCCTGCCTTTACTAAACTGATAGTGAGTGATTTAAGGAAAATTTGACTGCTATCTCTAGCAGGTAGACAGAACATATAGAGGCTCACTCTTAGTTACTTAGGTAGCTATAGTTTGTTATCTAGTTAAAATATCTAAGTTATTAGAGTTTGTTGTGAAAATATAATAGCTTGACTAAAATAGAAGTTAAGATTTCTTACCTCTGTTAACATCTAAGGATACTCCTTCCTTACCCTTTGTAAAGAGTAGATCATCCAAAACATGTGTAAAGAGTATGATGATACATAGTATATAAGATATGGAGTTTCAATATTAAAGGCAGTAATAGAAAAATTGAGAGCACACAAGACAAACTACAAACTGGTCATCATTAAAGACATTAGCTCCTACATGCAAAGAAACAAGAGCAGTTGTGC
Organism: Octopus sinensis; assembly: GCF_006345805.1. NCBI lineage: Eukaryota > Metazoa > Mollusca > Cephalopoda > Octopoda > Octopodidae > Octopus > Octopus sinensis. The sequence goes on from NC_043008.1 coordinate 33,332,762, forward strand.
TGGAATGGATATGTCATGTGAATGGAGAAATGCTTAAAGTCTATCTATGCTTATGCGTATATGTCAGAGTAGTTTTGACATACTGTTCTTCATCAAGGATTTTAGTGCTCTTTAGCAAAAATGCTTCTGGACATATCAGTTACATTTCTGATGCAAACCTACAAGAGACCACCTCTGGTTTCATATGAAACTGCCTGATTATAAATGTTTGTATTTAAAATATAATTTTGCCTTTTAATTTTTATGTCATAAAAATGGCAAAGTTAGTTATTGAACTAAATCTGGCCTTGCTTTTTAAAGATGTTTGGTTTTTTATTTCAAAATCATTTGGAGTACATTAAAAATATGATCATAAAAGAGATTAATCAGCCTAATGTTCCCATATTATGTCACATTTATACCTGTAGCTTCTGCTTTTTGGGTAGAATTATTTTACACAAACTAATTATTCCACAAATGTTTAAGTAATCCTCTTCAATTAGTTATGTAAACACATGTGCAATAATTAGAATGTGCATCTAATTAATTAAAAATATAATGGATTATTGTACATATTAGGTTATCTCCAGCATAGCAATGGTGAGTGAACCATCAAATGTGTGCATAAACTGAATTGTTTCTGCTTTTACTGCCACAGGTTAATTTTGAGTTCCACACAGACATATCACAACTCTAACATTGAAATATATATTGATTTCAAATTTTGGCACAAGGCCAGTAATTTCAGGGGAGGGGTTAAGTTGATTACATCAACCTCAGGACTCATCTGGTACTTATTTTCTCAAGCCTGAAAGGATGAAAGTCGAAGCTGACTTTGGCAGAATTTAAACTCAGAACATAAAGACAGACAAAATGCCACTAAGCTTTTCACCTCGTGTGCTAACAATTCTATAAGCTTGTCACCTTCACTGAGGTATAGATTAACAAGAATAGTAAATGGACATGCAGTATTAAAGCTTCGTTGCCAAAGTAAGGTAAATGGAAGCAGAGTCAAATAGAGACATGGCATCTCCTACACAAAGTCTGCATACACTGAAACTGACTCTGTACCTGTCAAAACCTGAAATATATTGGTACCAGAGAAATCTGGAGGAAATGTATACCTTGTGAAGAGAGGAAGAATGTTAGTGAAGAATTTATAAAGGCAGGTGAAGCAATGAAGCAATATAATACTGAACTCACCATAAAAATCAACAGTACAAAGACTATAAAATACTGGTTTTGAACAGGAACTCAAAATCCAAGAGAGGTCTGGGTAGATGTAGCAGGGACATGATAGGATACCCCATTTGGTACAGTTTCGGGCTTGGAAGAAATCAAATGATAGGAGAGAAAGGCTCAACAAAATCAACCACACCCTACACCCATGCAGTCAATGTCATTGACTCTTCAATGCAAGAAATGGTTTACAGAGTCATCAACACCATCACCATAGTTTTCAGCAAAGAAGAAACTAAATTCTTGGATATGAGATAAAGCTGACAAGTAAGTAAGTAGAGGGTAGGAGACTCAATGTTGAGTATTTAGTGCAAACAATATGTATTGAAAAGGAGCAGAGGAATCTCTGTTAGAGTGAGTGAGATCCAAGTTTTTAGCTATATAGTGTAGGCACAGGCATGGGTGTAGATGCAGGTGTGGCTGCATGGTAAAAACTTTGCTTTCTAACCACATGGTTTCAGGTTCACTCCCACTACATGGCACCTTGGACAACTGACTTCAACCAGAGCCCCAGGCCAACTAAACCTTGTGAGTGTATTTGGTAGATAGAAACTGAAATATGTATGCAGGTGTATATTACTGTCACCTTGACTTGATATCACGATAGTTGTAAACAAGCTTCACTGTTATGCGAGTGGTGTCCATTTCCAATCTTCCATGAAAACATACTGGGTCATGAGGAACTATTACTTTCCCTGTAAATAAGTGAAAGGCATCTGGCCATAGCAAAATCAGCCTCAACAAATTCCATCTGACTTATGCCAGTATGGAAAAGTAGATGTCAAGACGAGGATGTTGATGATTAAATGAGCAGGAGAAGGTAATCGGTAACTGCTTACATGAAATGATGTCTATAAATTTGACTCAGATGGATTGCTTGACATTGTTGATAGTTTTCTTTTTGTATTACCTCAGTGATCAAATAAGGGCAAGAAATACATGAAGTGAACATATAGCTAGAGTAATAAAGAGGTGAAAGGAGTGCAGAGACTTGTTCACCATACAAAAGCAGATTATATGAACCATGTATAAGAAGTGCGAAGCTATATGTTTCACTTTATGGTGGATGAGGGACAGATATTGAAAACGTGAAGCCCAGTAGAGGTTGAGGAAAAATGAGCCAGGTATGACTCCTTGGGTGTATAATTTTAACTTTCTGCCTAAAAGGTAGTTCCGAGAGAGAGAGAGAGAAAGTGGGCAGGCATTAAAACATCAAGGGAGATGACTGAGCTGGTGTAAAAGTATGATACAAATAGATAATAGCTGTTTGAGTAAAATAAGGGGCCATACACTAACAGTGGAACATACAGGGATATAAAGAGACCATGGGAGAAGAGCTACATCTAAATATCAAGATGCGACTCATTAATAGGATGTCACAGGATAAAGAGGAATGATATAAGTCATAAATGTAGAGTCATCCTACTTATAATCAGCAGAGAAAACAATGATAATAATGATAAAAATGGGGACACAGACACACACTCACTCGTAGATACATATGTTATCAGTACTGTTTTGTCATTGAAGACTTGGTCTTTGAATTCCTTTGTTAGATTCTTAGTAATAACATCTGTTCAGGTTTTCTTTAAGTGCAGTCAGACTTCATAGTATAAAAATATTTTTTTTTAATATCAGAATGTGAAGAATAAAATGTAGTTGAGAGGTGTCAGCCAATTAACACATATAGACACATACGCATATATATGTACATATGAATAAATACATTCATTATGTATATGACTATCTACATATTCACATACATTTCTATTATCACGTAGGCATCTATATATACATATGAATTCATACACAATATTTATATACATATATTACACACACACACACAATCACATACGTATAGACATACACACAAGTAAACATATAAAGTAGGCATCATTTAACTCTGCAAAAACTATCCACCCCTATGAATTCAATTTCCACCCTTTTCTCTTTGCTTTCACCTTCTTTCCTTATTAGGGAAGATGTAAGGTTAAAGTTTTGTATGAAAAGCTTGTCTGACAAAATAGTGATACCAAAATATGACTCCCCTCTCCCACTGTTTAGTTTGTCTTGGTTGCTAAGAGAGAAGAGACAGTCATTTTCGTCTCTGCTATAAAAACAAAAATAAATAAAATAAAATAAAAATTTTGCATTCAATCACTGCTGTAGAATATACCTTTGCTGTGTTGAAATTATGAATATATCCTCATTATATTGTATTCATAAATATATCCATATTATTATTATTATTTGCTTATTGTGATGAATTCATTATTATTGAAAGAAGCCTTCAAAAGCAGAGATTAATACATGCTATTCTATTCAGAGACAAATTAGTCAGGTTTCAGAGAAGTGATTGGACAGCAACTATACTTCATGGAAAGGTGATAAAAGACTATGTTTTGAGAAGCCCTAACTCAAAAAGAGCTTCTTCCTTTGTCTTTTTGTTGTGAATTTGAACAAATTATTTTACTCAGTCTAACAATCAGATGAGATTCTATTGATACATCCTAGTGTTGGTACATAATTAATTATATGAGAGTGAAACAGCAGAAACTAAAAGATATGCAAAAGACCCACGCATATAAAGTTACAGCTGATATTTCCAACCATCTCAGAGAGAGTTGTAAGCTTGTCACACAAGAAAATCATCGCATCTATCTTTGGTGAGGCACTTGGCTATAATCTGAAGACATTCTGAAACACCAAATATCCTTCTGTTGACTGAAATTATTGGTACCAATAACCTATAGCTTCAGTTACATGATGCAAGTTACTAACTGCTAAAGGACATTTCTGAGTTTGTCAACTATAGATATTTGACAAGAATTACTTTCAAGTTTGAGGTCTGTTAGAATTACATAGTTTATATATATTATATATTTATATTACTAACTAAATATTCTCTGAATGCCTTACTTCCCTGGGCATGGATACATTGAAACTCCGACATCTGGCAGCTGACTTAGCAGACACCCATAAAATTATTAACCATCTTACAAACAATAACTCTGAGCACCTTTTCAAATTCCACCTGTCTAACACCCGTGGACATGTTTACAAAGTCAGAAAACAGCACAGCTCCCATGACTTTCAGAAACATTTTTTCACGCTAAGAGTTGCTGAAGTATGGAACTATCTGCCAGCATCAGTTGTTAGTTGTTGGAGCACTGCATCCTTCAAAACTTCTGTTTCCTCAGATTTGCCAACACTACACCTGATTTTCTCCTCTCCATACATATGCAAGCATGTTCACTTTCCAGACATTTGTACATTACTGCATATGCTTTATATGCACCTTTGACAAGTTGTGGTGCACCTGAGTACTGTATGCAATAATTTCATCATCATTATTATTATTATTATGATTATAATTATTATTAAATATCTACTTTTAATAAGCTGTCTTCTTGTAACCAAGAAAATTATGAAAAAGAAATGGCAGGCTATAAAGAATTTCTCAAAACTATAAAAGTCTAAAAATTTAAATAAGCACCTGCAAATAAACATGACATGAAGGTGTTTGATGGTGAGATGGAAGTAATTTATGGAATGTTACTATTTGAGCCAATTTTGTTTTTGTTAGAGTATTCCTTGTTAGAGAATCAGTGGCATGATATTTCAGCTCCTCTTTTACAATGGACTTCCAAGTAACAAATTCTATTCCTCAAAATTTAATTTCTGAACAAACACTAGGAGAATAATCAGACCATTTAGTGATAACTTTCAAGTAAGTTCTAAAGTGATGAGACCAGTTCTAATAAGGCAACTGAACATTTCCAAACTCATTGGAAAATGGACATTGAACCACAAGGCATCAAAAAATGTTACTAGAACCACTCCCTCCTCCCCTCTTTCACTCTAAAAACATGCATATATATATAATTTGATTAGAGGTTATGCTAACCTCATGAAGGGATGGTTTCATCCAACGAAATACGGGTTCAAAACTTAGTATTTTGGGGGAATTAATTTCCTTAAAATAATAGGTATATGAATAAAAACAGTTTATATTCATATAAAAGAAGAAAAAGAAAATGGAGATTGTGAAGTCATACACCAAAACATTTGACATTTAATTTATATTACATTATTAAGTGCAATATATAGTAAATGAATTTCAATTTTGATGCATGACTTTTGGTCCACTCTGTATATATGTTTCTGTGTGTGTATATATAAATACATACACACACACGATAGCTGAAGAAAACATTAAGATAATCACTAAGGTAGAGTATGAACTATGAACTAGAAGGAAGATTCGTGCTATAATGATTGTTTGCCCCTTCGGGGACAATTTGTACTTGAATGTAATAGGAACCCCATAACATTGAAAATCCACTGATTATTGTCAAGATCTTCATATTCAAACATGTACCTGTATCTTTTTTAAAAATAAATTAACATCTTCAAATTGGCTAGTCAAATCAAAATCTAGTGTTAAAATTTCAATTATCAAATCATACAGTGTGTAAGAAGGCATAACTCCACAAACTTTCCATATAAGCAGATGGTATAGACCATTATATTTTACAACTGCTTCTTGGCTTGCCTTGCTTAAAAGAAGATGCACACAAAATACATTTAAATAATAGATTATAAAATTTCATTGCAAATATAGAAAGAAAAAAAAATCATCCTTCAATCAATTCAATATTCACTCACACACACACACACACAACTGAAGACTACATGTTTCAGTGAACATTTTTAGAAGCAGACAATTAGGTTAGTAACAGTTTTAAGTAACTTGTCAAATGCTTCATAAGAACTTGCAATCCTTTCTGCTGACTCCTATTATTTCAATGATACTCAAATAATTGCTACAGTCAAGGTTTTATCTCTATTGGAGATACTGTGTCATCATGTTTTATTTATGTAAAAATAACTAAAATCACTTAGAAATTTCTCTATTGTTTTAAATGTAATTGGTGTCTTTAGTGAGCATAAAAAGTGCACATGCACTGAGAAAAATATCTTTTCCATATTCTTTTGTTTGGAATGTGAGATGTGAGTCTAGCAACAGAAGAATTTATGACAGAAGATCATAAGATAAACTGTTAAACACAAAGTGTTCTCCCTAAGTAAAATATATAGACTTGCAAACCTTCATGAAACCTCAGCATTGTAGAGTTGGTTTTAATCAGAATGGAAGACAGCTGCATTCCAGAAATCTTACACTATATATCTGTTGTAAGGAGTGAGATCTGTTGAGACACCTATTTTGGATATATATATATATATATATATATATATATATATATATATATATATATATATACATACACACACACTCACATTTAAAAATATACATATAAACCTACACACACATAGTGACAGAGGCAGTACTAGTATCAAGAGGTAATATTTATCCCCACCTTAAATGTGGATGTTCTATAAAACAATAGTTTGTTCCTCCAACAGAACATCCACATTTAAGTGGGATAAATATTACCTATATATATATATATATATTTATATGCATATATTTTCATATATATATACAAACTCATGTATATGATGGTTAAAATTTGATTTCAAGTAATGCCTTTGCTTGGTTATTCTCTGTAAACATGTATGACATGGTTGTGGCTTTTCAATTTTGCTTGGGGCCTGATGTGGCAATGATGAGTGGCTCTTGCAGCAGGTATTCAGAGAGTTTACCACCTACGCTGGTACATGCCTTCATTCCATTATAGAAGTTTCTAGTCTGTGTTTTGCCTTCCTAAGTTAAAACCAGTTGCAGTACATAACACATAATAGAAATGTTAAAAATAAATCAATGCTTGTGCCTGAAGCTTTTTAAAGTGAGAAAAGATACATACATACATCATACCTATATACATATATATACAAATACATACATATATACATACATACACATGATTAAAAACAGATAGATGCACATTTATGTACACACACACATTTGTATCAAATACAGTCAGACTCCATGTGCAACAAACTACGTTGAAAACTGCCATCAACTGAAATTATTCAAACAATTAACAGACAGAAACTCCCTATGACCTCTCTAATCTAAAAACAATAAGTAAGTTGAAAAATTAACTAAAAGAAGACTAGTTGAACAAAATTTTTGGAGAATTCAGACAATGTAGATTGGAGTGAATCTGGTCTTTAAATACAATGAGTGAAAGTAACAGATGTGATTAGGTCTATGAGATCTCAACAGCAAAGCGAATTCTACTCAGTTAACAAGACTTAGATTGATTTATTTATATATATATATATATATATATATATATATATATATGTAATGGTGCGAAACTGAGTATTACCATTTTGGCTGATAACTGATGAAAAATTAGGGATTCTCTGTGTCTGTCTCCCATCCGGTTGTACACTCAGTACATGTATATGTTTTCTTCATGTTGTTGTTTATTTACAATGCATTTTTTCATTTATTATGTAACTATGCAATGCACACCCAACTTTTATCAACAGTAAGTTTTTAAATATATATATAAATTAAATATAGAGATATTCTATTGACATTCAATAATTTATTTATATTACAATATTACATTAAATACTATGAATATAATACATAATATTATATAAATAATTATAAAAACCATAAAAGTCCAACAAATTGTTTCGACTTATATATATTTTTTTCTGATGTACATAATCACAGTTCAATTATATATAAATCCCTTCAGGGTTAATTTGGTTCAGAAAGACGAAATACTATGTTATGTATTATATTCATAGTATTTAATATAATATTGTAATATAAATAAATTATTGAATGTCAATAGAATATCTCTATATTTAATTTATCCTTATTATTGAATTATACCAATATTAATATGGTATCCAACTGAAGTACCAGTGAATTGGATGTTTAACATATCCTTTTGAAGGATTTCTTTTCCTCAGTTTGTTACTTTAAATATATATATATATATATAATTGCAAGGAATGTAATGATGTTGATTAACAATATAAACAGTGTAGTTGAGGGAAAAACCACCCAGGGAGTGTCCTGTATACTAAATATAAATATGCAACATAATGAGCTGAAGCAGCTATGGTTAGCTGAGAATATACAAGTATTTAGTAGACAAAAGCTTCCTCTGTGTATGTTTAAAATCACAGAAGATAAATCTAATAAAACTAGTTGATCAATTTTTTTGATAATATAGGAATTGCAGATTGGAGTGGATTCCACTTAAATGGCAATATTAAGAGTAAGCAATAGCTTACTTTGCAACCATGTGGTTTGGGGTTCAGTCCGACTGCATGGCACCTAGGGCAAGTGTCTTCTGCAATAGCCTCAAGCTAATGCCTTGTGAGTGAATTTGTTAAACAGAAATTGTGTGGTAGTGCATATCTTTGTTTTTGTCCCACCTCCATATGACAACTGGTATTGGTTTATTTACTTCCCACTAACTTAGCAATTTGGCAAATAAGACCAACAGAATAAGACCAACAGAAAATGGTACTGCGATAGATTTGTCAAAACCCTTCAAGGTGGTGGCCCAGCATGGCTAGTCCAATGACTGAAACAGGTAAAAGATAAAAGATATAGAAACAAGGGGAATGTAATTTTCAGTTCATTGTATTACATATATGTGTGCATTTATATATAAAAATCTGTACCATATATTTAACATAATAAATAGTCCCAATCTACTTACATCTCAGTCATATTGTTAATATTTGTTATCAGTATCACTACATTCTATCTCTATATTTATATAAATTGATCAGGCTTAGTCTAGCCATCTGAGTAGAATATACTTCACTGAGGTGGTCTAACAAGACCAAAACATGTCTGTTTTCACAAGTTAGCTTTCAAGATCAGATCTTCTCCAATGTGCATGTTTATGGTGTTGAAAAATTATTACTGTTGTCTCCTTTTTTCTTAATATGTTTTTTTAAATACTCCTGGACGAGGATTCATGTCAATTAATTGCATGGCTAATCACATATATTTAGCTTTATATGGTTTTACACAATCAGAGTTGTAATTAAACTAATTTTAGTCAAAATAATTACCAATCAGTGTGCAAACTAAAACAATCGATTATAAAATGATAGTAAATAATTACTGTTTGTCATTCATAAAATATGTAATTTTTATATACTTCTAATCTATTTCCAAAATGTGGTTGGGATTTTTTCTCTCTTAATGTGTATTTTTAAGAGCTTTGTAGTAATTACTTTCTGGAGGAAGTTAATTATTTTGCCTCTATAAGAGATAAAAGACGATATAACTTATTTATTTTATTTTATTTTTATTCGTTGGGAGAAATATATATTTTTAATTGTTATCATTAAATATTTGCTATAACAAAATATGAGTGGGTTTTTTGCGAATATAATGATTGATATCTACGAGGCCAGAACTGTCAGACAATATTATTTGCGAATTAGGAGAGTGGCATTTTTATGTTCCAGAAAAATAAATAGAAATAAAGTTTCTCATACCCAAACATCTTTCACAAAATATTAAAAATAATAATAATAACAAAAACAATTTGGCATTAAGTATAAATTATTTCGTTTGTTATTGTGCTGTTATTTCTTTACTTAAAGGTAGATAACTTTTGTGAGCTTAAGTCAAAAGTGGGCATTTCCTTTCCTGTCAAAATTTTCAAAATAAAAGATGTAAAACTATCTTGCTAAGTAAGCCAAGAGAAGTTTCTCTAAAATAATGGAATAGCTGGTATTTTACAGGCTTACTAATTCATAAATTTGCTCAGTTAAAAGAAAGTTTTTTCCCTTTTTTTTTTTCAAGATATAAATTGAATAATTTAAAATAAGCTTTTGGTAGCACAGTATTTGCGTATTAAAAACCCATTCTAACCTAAAATATAATAAGTAGAACTAACAAAGCCTTTTGTAATGCTTGACATTAAATATGTTCAAACAAAAACAAAAACAAAAAAAAAAACGAAAAACATAAAACTTCACTAACTTATAAATTTTAAGTTGAAGATTTTATAAATATAATGATGTGTTTTGTTCCGAAATATGTTAGCAGATATAAGATACAAAAATGTTTCAATAATTTAATGTCGAAGAGCACCAAAACATAGTCACTCAGTGGAATTACTATCCAGTTTTCATTGGTCAGCATTTCAACCAAGCTCTTCTTCAGCTTGGCTGAATTCACTATCATCTATAATAGTGGAAAGACGCAACTCTTTGGCATCAACAGCATTTAAGACCTGCATGTTGACCAACCGTTGCTCAATATCACGGGTTAGCTTGCCAGTTGAATAATCTGACTGCAATTGTTGTAATTGATCTTTTGTCATACAAATATTCATAACAACTAACGTGTCTCTTCGAAGCGCACTCATAACAAGTGTTCCTCGATCTTGTTCGAAATATTTTATTAGGTTTGTATAGTGTGAATTTCCAGCACTATCAAAAAGGACATAAAACTTGTGAGCTTTCTCATCCAAAACCTCTCCATCACCACGCCATTCTTCTGTCAATTCAACTTTCCTAGATATTGATCTCCCTTGCTCCAGTGACATGAACATACCTTGTTTAGCAGGGGAAGGCCCAGGAAACATACTGTTTTTGCTTGAGGCAATACTATTCGAATCTCTCCTGTAGCCTTGAATCAAAACGGAATTACCAGAGTGTCGACTTTTTAAAGACTCAGGAGAGGAATAATGACTTTCATTCAAGGAATTTTTGTAATGAACAATATCAGTAATATTAGGATTCTCATTTCTGTGACTTTTGCTAGACTTTCTGTTCAGATAATATTTGCCATTTAGCGATGCCCTTTCCTCATGCCACTTAATGCGAGACGATGGAGAGCTGGTCACTACATTGGTATATCGTGAAATGTCTGGAGGAGTAACTTGTTGTGTCCGATCTCGACGATTTGTAACATTATGCTTCTTTTGTTTGGGGTCTTTTTTACGACGGAATAGGCTTGGGAAGCAGATGCACCAGCATCTCTTTGGTTTGATGATATCATCATCATCTTCATGGCTGTAAGCATACTCTTTGATGAGATGTGGTTGAATATTTGCTCCCTCCTCAGGTGACTCTAATAATGTCATATTTTCATAAGAACAGTGACGTCGTCGACTTGGAGAGAAGCTGATTTCGACACTGTGTGTTCCTGTGCTGCTACTAAGGTCTTCAACACTCACTCTATCCAAGAGTTCCATTTTTGGAACAAGTGCCTTAACAGCCTCCACCTGGATGCGTATAGCCACTTGACCTGAAATTGAAAAAACAAAGATAAATATTACAAATTTTAAAACTAATTAATTAATATCTTGAAAAGCATAATTACATTTAAAACAAGGACATAAAAATGATTTCCAACACATAAAAGTTATTTTATTTTCACAATACACACACACAACATTTATAAATGGGTAATTTTGTGGATAGATTTCACAACTGATGACCTCACAGAAAAGATGTTGAACTATCAAAAATGAATTGTGTAATATTGCACAGTAGGTACATCCAACCTAATGTTGATATTAAATTAGATAGTTGAAAATAAAAACAATCTATTAGAACTGAATAAGTATGAAATACAAATCCCATATACATTAGTGCTGTCAAAATAGTTATATATTAGACTGCAATAGTGACCATATATTTTAGTACTCCCATACTGTATATTAGTATTGTAATAGAGATCACGTATATTACATTGCAAAAGTGGTCATATATAACATATTAGTACAGTAATAGAAGCCATGTATATTACACTGCAATAGTGGTGATAATATACAGGACTGCAATACAGTCATAGATAAGTCTTGTAATAAAGGTCATATATATTAATAATAGGTCACCTTTATTAGTACAGGATGAATGTGCTAGCCTAGTGTGTTAGGGTGTTCAGCTTATGATCATAAGTTTGTGGGTTCAATTCTTTGACCAGGCAACCTGTTGCGTTCTTGAGGAAGGTACTTCATTTTAGTTTGCTCCAGTCTTCTGGACTTACCTGCTGTAGATGACAGATGAGGGTTCAGCAGCTTCTTGCTGAACAATCTGTACAAATGATTTCCACAGTGGTCAAATGTTTGTACTGTACATTAGAGCACTTCCTCCATCAACTTGGCATTGCCTGTACAAGTGCTTGGTGTGCCACACATCATATGTTGAAGTGACTGCAGAGCAATGTGAGATGAAGTTCTCTACTCAAGCACGCACCACATTGCCCAATCCAGAATTTGAAACTACGATCTTATGACTGTGAGTGCGACACTAACCACAAGGCCACATGCCTCCACTAACAGTCTACTCTCCTGTAAATGAATACTAGCCAGATGCTAGTACAGCATTCTTTCTCTCTCTCTCTCTCTCCAGTTGTCATGTCTGAGATGTGCTGCTGGGTCAAGAGGGAGATGCCCAAGAGGGTGGCTATGTCTGTTCACAACTATCAAATTACTCAAAACAATTAGTGATAACATGGTTCATGTCACAAAGTCATACTCAGTCATGACTGATAGTTAACGGCTACACATATTTACAGCATACAAAAATAGATGTATAAAGATATTGTCACTAAATTTAGCTCTATCAGAAATGAAAGATAGGATGTTATGGCTGGGATGCATTTGATTATAGATCAGGTCTAACTTCAGACTAAACAACAGCACCTACAATATCCCTAGTCCCTTCAAATTTAAATGATTGCCTAAACTGAATGAGAGTTGGTGCTGCCATGAGCAGTGTTTTGTTCTTCTTCAAAGCTTGTGATCTTCACTTGTTTCTATTCAACAATTCTTTAATTTACAATTCAAGGTTAAAATCCTCTTCACTAATGGTTAATGCATCTAGCTCTAGAGACTCATTAATCTAGAACATTTGGACTGTAAATGGTTTGTCATGTCCATAGTTTAGATACATTGTACACACTGTGAGAAAAGACATATCTATTTGAACTTAGGCTGCTGACACATTGCTGCAAAAAGGTCTTTCTGTTACTGAAGTACGTTAGTATTATTACTATTATTATTATTATTATTATTATTATTATTATTATTATTCCTTCCGACGCCGATGGACGTACGTGAATCAGCTCCGTGAATTTGACACCAATTTCATTGGAAATCTGTTGATAAGTTTTAATATTTTTTAATATTTTTGTAGCCAAACCGACCGGCTTCTTGCGGAGCTCGTCGGTTGGGCGAAATTTTGCCCCATTCGGGGTGAAATTACGTTTTAAAATTTTGAACATTTGACATTTTTCAACATTTTGAATATTACAACAAAAAAACATGGCTATGAAGCGAACAGTTGGCTGTTCCTTCCTTCAAGATACATTCCCTCCGCAAACACACAACTCGTCCAAAACACCCACTTCACGCCTTAAAAGGCAACAAAGATCCTCCTTCCGAACCGGAGAGCATGCGCTCGGTTCAAAAGGAGAATGCAAGCCAGGACGTCGCGTTCGACGTAATTCTCGATTTTCCCCCTCTGCCTTCACCCAATGCTTTGGTACGGAAGGAGGAGGAAAAAAAAACAAATACAAAAATCATCACAAACATTGACACGGAGATAAAAGAAAAAACTTCCAACAATTTTGCTTCTGCTGCGAAGCAAATTTCGGAGGAAGTTAAGATAACTCTAGAAGATGTGAAAAGAGCGAAGGAGTTGTTGAGGAAGGATGGCAATGGCATCTTCCTCAATACTCCACAAGAGGTGATTGAAAGCACCAACAAGAAAACAATAATTTACAAAGTTTTCGACAGAAAACTAAAAAGAATAACAAATGCCACACCCCAACAGTTGGAGATAGCTCTAAAGCCCATTTGGGCCCAAAAGAGCTACGTAACCAAGGGGAAGCGTTTTGGAACCGTGGAGGTTCGCTTCCCAACAGAGGAGCTTGCAAGGGCGAACGCCATTTCGCCCTTGCAAACTGAGAATTTGTTACTAGTTCCGACCCACCTCGGGCGAAGAGTAACAAAAATAAAAATCGACCTCGCCCCCCCTGAGCTAGATATGTCATGGCTGGTGGCAGCTGTCCTCTATGATATAGAGGACACTACCACCATTCTAGATGTCAGGAGAGTGAGGGCGAAAAACTGGTTGGGGATGGGAGTGCTGCTTCTTGCGCAAATTCAGCAAGACAATATAAGTAAAGTCCCTGATTTCGTAAGTTTGCCGGACGGCACCAGGCTAAACGTTGCTGTGGAGGGGCGAAAGCCAAAATGTTTTCTCTGCAGCAGCGAAAGCCACTTAAAGAGGGACTGTCCCATTCACAAAAAGAGGATGGAGGCTTTCAGCAAGAGGCAGCAGCAACAACAACAACAACAACAACACAAGCAACAACAACAGAAACAACAAAAACAGCAAGAAACACCAAAGGCTGCCACACCACCAACACCATCACCAACACCAGCACCAAGACGAACAACACCACCTCCAACAACAACAACCACCACCAAACCAACACCGACAACCACCACCAAACCAACACCGACACCAGTACCTCGAAGGTCGACAGCAGCGACATCAACAGTAACAGGAGCAGCGGCACCACCGATACCGGCGGAACCAAAAACTTTTCGTCCTGCTACTGAAGCAGACCCCTCAACCATTCCTTTGCCGGATGAAGAGATCTCGGATTGTGCGAGCTCTGATGCCAACAAAGGAGAATGGAACATAGTGCCTCCAAAAAAGAAAAGGAGGAAAAAACAAAAAGATTTACAGGGTAAACACGAACAAATAGTACTTCCCAACATCAACAACAACATCAACAACAACACACACTCACAACAACAAACAACAACAACAACACTTTCGACACCACTACTGCCACTACCACAGACACAAACAAACACAGACACAATTACAGACACGATTACAGCAGTGAATACAAGAAACCAGGAACTGGTTGAGTATTTGAAAAACAAAACAAGCACAAACATTACAGATTTCATAATACCTACACACAACACACCACCAGCACACATTCTCACAATAAAAATAAACAAAACAGTTTACAACGAAATAAAACAAATATTCCCTAACGATGTGGGATCGTTAGGGAAAAGTTTCTCTCAGAAACTTTACAAAAATATTATTGAAGCACCCGTGCAAAAGCACAAGGGAGCCACCCCCACCACCAACAACAGTAAGTAGAGCCTTTTTTCTCCTTTTTTTTCCCCTAACTTTTGAAACATGGCAAATCTTAGAATCGGTTGCTTGAATGTGAGAGGCCTCGGGTCACCTTGGAAACAGGGTCACCTGTTAAACGACCTGAGGTTTCATGATGTGGATGTAGCAGCCATCAGTGAAACCAGGCTCTCCGACCCGCAGGAACTCGCAGCCCTTTTCGGCGGATACGAGATATTTCTATCTCCGTGTAGGCCGGGAGCGGGCGGTGGTGGTACTGCGGTGTTGTTTCGGAAGGGCCTGGACCTGAAAATAAGGACAGTCTTCTTGGATCCGGAAGGTAAGTTGGTGGTCCTCGACGTCGACGGTAGTGACGGCGGTGCTTTCAGACTGCTGGCTGCCTACGCTCCGACAGGAGCAGGGCAGTCGGATTATTTCAAACGTCTGGAAGTTTTCCTGGGAACGTCACGCACTCTAGTACTAGTTGGGGATTGGAACGCTGTCTTAGACGAACGTTTCGATCGGGTGGGCAGGGGAGCGTCTGATAGGAGAGGGGGAGGGTGCAAGAGCCTCGCCAACCTACTCGGCCACTTTCAGCTGTCCGACAGGTTTCGACTAGACAACCCGAATGTGCCAATGTGGACTTGGACAAACCGCATCGGGTCGTCTAGATCGTACTTAGATAGAGTGTTTTGTAGGCCAGCGGATAAGGACAGCGTAGGGTGTCCACAATTCCACCTAGTCGAATATACGGACCACAAATTAGTGATCTGTACGGTCGACTTAGATAGGCTACATAGACAGGGACCCGGCTACTGGAAGCTGAACGCGTCGTTAACGGCGTGCAAAGCTTACAGAGACCGGATTAGTTTACTAGTTAAGCGGGCGCTCACGGGGGCAATCATCAACAACAACTGGTGGTTTGCCCTCAAGAGAGCAATTAGAGTAGAGTCGATTAGGTATAGTAAGACTCTAGCTATTGAACGTAGGAAGAGAGAGCGGGATTTAGTTAAGAAACTAGACGAGGCTCTTGACACTGGCATCGCGACCGACGTGTTGGCGGCAAGGTTGGCCCTCGACCAACACTTCGACGCCAAACACGAAGGCTGCGTTGTCAGAGCTAAGGCACGTTCGCTAAGCGGGGAGGGGACTAGAGCCGCTCGATGGGCCCGCGTGGCGGAGGCGAAGCGAGGCAACAGAGCAACCATTCGGTCTTTGGTGGACCAGAACGGGCGCGAGGTTACCCAACCGAAGCAGATGTGTACGGTGCTTCAGCGGCACTTTGCTCAACTGTTTGGGACGAGCGGTGGAACGGACACCAACGGTGCAGACTTCGGTGTGTACCTGGACGGACTGCCGCAACTCTCGGACAGCGAGGCAGAGTGCTGCGAAGGACCGATATCTGCCTGGGAAGTACAGGAAGCGATGAAGAGTTGCACGAGAGGTAGATCGCCGGGTTTGGATGGTCTGCCCTACGAGCTTTACTTTTCAATGCCAGACTTGTTTGCGGACCTGTTGGCAAACGTCTACTGCAACTGGCAGCAAAACGGGAGAATTCCTGCTTTTGTCTGTCGAGGGGTGGTGGCTTTGCTAAAGAAGGACCCAAACAAGGGGGACGTTATAGGGAATTTCCGGCCCATCACTCTGCTCAATGCAGAGTTGAAGATTTTGGCCAAGGTGCTAGCCAAGAGATTGGCCCTTGTCGTGGACAAGCTGGTCGGCGAGACGCAGACATGCACCGTGCCGACCAGGTCGATACACGACAACCTCCATCTCATGCGCTACATCATAGAGAGGGTGGGTAATGACGCTGGCGCGGGTGGGGCTTTGATCAACTTGGATCAGAGTAAAGCCTTCGATAGGGTCGACCATCGGTACCTGGCAGCTGTCCTCAGGGCAGCCGACTTCGGTCCAGTCTTCCGCGGGTGGATCGCTGCTTTATACAGCAACATCTGCTCAGTGATACGGGTGAACGGTCACCTTTCGGAACCGTTCGACATCTCGCGTTCGGTCCGCCAAGGATGCCCTCTCTCCTCCCTCTTGTACATTTTGACTCTCGAGCCATTACTGCGCAAGTTGGAGGCTTTGAGGGGTATCCCGCGCGATCTAGGAGGCGGAAACAGCGTGTCTGCTTATGCCGACGACGTCACCGTGGTGGTGTCGAGCCACAGGCACATTGGCCTGATTGGCGAGACGCTAAACCAGTACGAAGCGGTGACAGGGGCAAAGATTAACGCGGAAAAGTCTGTGGGCTTGCAACTGGGCACCTGGAGGGGCAAGCCCATGCCGTCCAACAGCGTCGTAGGGCGCTGGACAGACGGACCCGTTAAACTGCTCGGGGTCTGGTTCGGTCCGGACCTCCAGGTGGATAAGAACTGGGAAGAGGTGACGAGCAGGGTGGCACGTCTCACCCAGAAATGGGCCGAGAGGAAGCTGTCCCTGAAAGGTCGAGCGGAGGTGGCGAATGCGTACATCGCATCCGTCATCTATTACCGCTTGACCGTCGTCCCTTGTCCCGACCGCTGGTTGGCCAAGCTGGTACGTCTGCTCTTCGACTTTTTGTGGAAGGGTCAGGTGCCACTGGTCAGGCGATCCATCTGCTGTCAACGACCGCTGAACGGAGGCCTTGGAATGCCGTGGTTACTGTTGCGCAGACATGCGCTCAGGCTGCGGCATCTCAAGCGCTTCCTAGACGGTGAACAGGTGTGGTCGTCTTTTGTCAGACGCGATTTTCCGCAGCTCGTCTCTTTGACGGAACTGCAGACCTGGATCAAACGTAGACCGAGAAAGGGCGCTTGGCACCTCGAGTGCCGTCAAGCCCTCTCCGCCCTCCGCCAGGCGGGCAATGCGGTCGGTTACAGCTCCACTCTAGCGTTCTATAGAGGGTTAGTGGAGGAAAAATGCGACGACGTTCTCGGGGAAACTCTAGGCGTTGAAGATGACGAACTGTGCGGTCTGTTCGGGAGGACTTTTGGGCCGGGGCCGATGGATAATTTCCAGAGGTCTCTCGCTTGGCAGTGCTACCGAGGGGCTCTGCCTGTTCGAGATAAACTCTACCGGCACGGAAGTGCCGTCAGCCGGGCCTGCCCGAGGTGTTGCCAGGACGACGAACCGTTCTGCACGCACTCGTTCAGTGCCCGAGTATTGCTGAAATATGGGTTTATGTCGAACAGCTACTGTCACGTGTAGGACGGATCCGACTATCGGCCGAATCCATAGTGAAGATTGCCCCGCCGACTTCCTTTAACAAGGAGGGCGAGGCCGTTTTCTTGTGCCTAGTGGCTGTGGCGAAAGAGGTCGTGTGGTGGACTCGTTTGAAAGGGCTAAAGACAGACACTTTCCTCTTTGGTCAAGGCCTCATCAACTTTTTCAAGTTTCACTTGAAAAGGAAGAGGAGGTTAGAGAGGAAAGTGCTGTCCGATAGCAAGTTTTATGAAAGGTGGGTGAATTGTGCGAGACTGGCCTGTATAAATGGACCAGTTCTCAGGTTTCGCCTGTGATTTCAAAGAAAAAGGTAATGTAAAAGGAGAAGAAAGGGGACTCTCTACACCCCCTTTTTTTTGACCAGGCTCCCGTTGGCTTTTGTAGGGTTTTTTCCACCAGGAACCTTTCGAAACGTCTCCCCCTTTTGGGAGTCTTTCATTGTTGAATTTTATAAGTTGTTATAAAGATTTTTACTCGATGTTTTTAAAAAAAACGGCAAAACCCTTTGTAACCTTTCGTCCTGTCTTGTCCCTTTATGTAATCATGCGTGTCAGCCCTTGTGGCCAATAAAAAAGAATTGATTATTATTATTATTATTATTATTATCATTGGAAGGGTAAGATCTCTCATCTCATCATCAAAAAGAAAAAAATAAGTAGATAAATAAAAAACCTAGACAAATTGTTAGTAATGCTTCAAATGTTCAACATTTAATGCACTCAGGTATTTTTCTGGCTTTCTCC
Organism: Octopus sinensis; assembly: GCF_006345805.1. NCBI lineage: Eukaryota > Metazoa > Mollusca > Cephalopoda > Octopoda > Octopodidae > Octopus > Octopus sinensis. Next base: position 33,352,009 of record NC_043008.1, read on the forward strand.
TATGTTATAAAGAGCATCTTTTGCTCTTCTAGCTGTGTATATCACATTATATTCAATCATTTTAGTTTGTGTTGACATCTCAGTACATTATTCCTTTGAACGCAGAATGTAGACCTATCTGCTCGAAATTCTATTACTGTCAACTATGGAAAGTGGTTTTACTCCTCAATTTTTCAGATTTTCTAAATTTTTTCCTATTTCATGAAACATCTCTTTACAGAGCAAAAATCAAATACTTTTAATGGTGGATATGAGAGCTGTAGATACAACTTTCATATCCACCGAAATAAGCATTGCAGAAACAGAAAATATCAATTCTATTTTTTGGTGGATAATTTATATCATTACAAGAATGACCATGAAATTTAATTACACAGTCAAATGTTTAATGTTTGTTTCTTATAACTTCATATAATTGCATAATTTCTAAAAAAAGATATTAAATTCTAGTATTCTAAACTGAAAACTTAGTGACAATTTAGTTTTAGCATATTAAATGAGCAAAAAAGGAAAAAGTCACAGAAAACGTTCAATAAATGACATTAGATAAAATATTTCAATCAATATCTGAAATATTTTTTTCACTTGTATGTGAAAATATATTCTGTGTACAGGTTATGTATAACCAGTGAGTAAGTGATTTAAAATAATACTTGTTTATTTGTACTAACTATTATTTATGATGTATAAATGAAATGAAACATTTTCCCTCTATCCAAAATTGTGACTTTTTCCCCCGTGTGACTTCATTTCTGTTCACTATTCACTCAGGTCAACGTGTTATTATTATAAGTTTCAATTTAATTTCGGTCACACTAACTTAGTGACACTAACAGGTTACATACTAAGCCAGATGTTGCATCTTCAATAAACAATGATAATCAATAAAAAAAAATACAGATTTTACATTGTTGTTTATCAATATTATTTTATACAGTTTGGAAAAATTGATCTCTTTTATTAACAAAACTTACAAGCAATGAATTAAAACTAAACCTGACAACTAAAACTTGGCTGTTTAGCAAAAACACCAATCAACTTAATTACTTTTTTATAATTTTAATATGGAATAAACCCATTATTTTTCAACATAATTGCAGTAACTATAGCTCTTTAACACTTAACCAAAAATATTAGAAAAAACATTGGAAATTCATCTAATTTTCATATATGTATATTTTTTTAGTTTGGTTCTTGGTTTTAATAAATGCCACTCAACAATTTATGACTTGCTTAATAAAAACAACTGGGAACATTTACATGTCTCTCCCTAGAAAATATTTCACAGTTCTGATCTCCTGATAACAATGATGCCTTCAGCTCACTATTAGAGAATTCAGCACTATTATTTTCATTTCTAAATTTAAAGGGTTGCTTTGTGCATCATTCAACAGTG
>NC_043008.1:33355904-33485904 GCF_006345805.1 Octopus sinensis
TTTGTACTACAGAGCCAGAGCTGGTTTCAGCCGGGTTGGTAACGAAAGGGTTAAGAGTGTTATGAAATTCTTTAGCAGTGAGTATTCTTTGTCACTGGATTTCATGAAGTATTGAAAAGAAATAAATTATAGACTGTTTATCATTTAGAAGCTGTGATAAAGTACTTTTGAAGAAGTATCTTTGAGGACCACTACTATTTTTGTAGTAGTTATTAAACTTTAGCTTAAGGTCAGCCCAGATCCAGTAGACATAAATAAAAGTATTTCAGCTGTGATCACCAGTCTAATTAAGAACATTATATGAGAAGCAACTCTACAGAATCTGTTAGTATCTATTTCCTCAGTTTGAAGAGCCATTCCTAGATATGAACAAGTGTTTGCAGTGTTGCAATAGCCATTTCTTATAAAACAGGGTGATTTTTTGTTCTTGTTTAGTCCCAGATGAGCTCTGAATTAACAAATACATAATCAAAGGTATTCCAGTCACAACAACTCATTTTGTATTTCAGGAAATGTATTTCAAACTATGAGTGGGACCTTAGAATCATAGGAAGTAAAATAAAAGCTATTTTTGATGACTTAAAAGTTGATAAAAATACCAAAAAAATGAAAAAAAACTGATAATAACTCTGTTACTCAATATTTTTGTTCATTAATATTTGTTAGTTTGAAATATGAAGGCATGATTTTAAAAAAAAGCGTAGGTTTATTGAACTACAATAATGTATGGAAATATTCAATAATGAAAGCATTAACAAATGGAAGTATTCCACTGAAGAAACTTTCACTTTCTATTAATCAATTATTGAAGTCCATTTCAACTGTCATTCAGTGGGTCCATTTCATTTTAAAGATGATTTGAGGGAGTTTGAGCTGCTGTTTCTAGCAAGATGAATGATCATGTGGTGGCTCATTGGCTTGGGCTGTTTCTATATAAATCAATGGTGTTACCCAATACTAGTTACCATACATGACATTGAATAATGGGTTTCATTGTCATGATATCAGGAGAATCAGCGCAGATTTATTAGTAGATAATTTTCAACAGATTACTCTGTCACAACTATTTACATACTCTACAAGTACATATTCAGTGAGTCATTAATTCCTTTAACAGAAGAATGTGATTAAATAAGTCAGAGCATGTAAGTTATGTGAACATTGATTCCACAGATTTGTAGAGAATCAGCGAGTAGGAACAGTAATGTTTTATACTAACGGGATATTGGAAAGCAGACATCAGAAGTGGTGAGGTGCTGGACAAAATGTCTTCAGTATTGAATTATATTCCTTAATGTTTTGAGTTTAAATCCCATCAAATCAACTTTGCCTTTAATCCTTCTGGAGCTGATAAAATGAATACTTGTTGAGTGGGAAAAAAATGGAGCGGTGGCAAGTGAACACAAAATAATCCAAATCAGTTATTTGGAGTTACTGCTCTTCTAGATGAGTTTGTTGGAAGACATCATGTTCATATGTTCCATTTTGGCATGATTTCCATGGTAGGTTACCCTTATTAATGCCAGCCACTTTACAGAGTGTACTCAGGGCATTTTATCATGGCACTAGTATTAGAGAGGTTGTATTGGCCATGCAAGACTAAAGTGTCTTCTCCATTCTACATTGTCACCTTTTGTTCTCTACTCATTCAAAACAAACAACTGTTTGGTTTGAGTATGCATGTGAATATATATATATATAGGAGATAAATTGTCCCACTAATTGTTATCAGGCTCCTTTTTGGGTGTGGTATGATATTCAAGATGTGATGTTGATTGGGAAGCAAAGTATCCAGTTGTCTATGTCTGTTGTATTGTCTGAATGTCCTTTCAGAAATTAGCTCTTTGCTATAATACTATTTTGTAGCTATAAATTATTATTTGTTTACTCTTATGTTGTTACTTGTAGTAAAAGGTTATTGGATACTTGGGGAGCATTTATAATTTTAATGCTGTGGACACTGCTGGATTGAATGATACTGCCAATGTGTTGAAACCATAGTGATATCCATTTGGGAAGCTGATGAGGGGAATGCACATACATTGTGCTCAATTGTGAATTTTATTATCTTATTCTAGGATTGTCCTTCATTCTTGCCAAGAGGAAAGCATTCGTGGATTCATAGTCTGTCGGGATCACTTACTTTGGTATTGATTGGTTTTCTTCATAGGTAACCTAATTAGTCTTAAACAACACTTGGATATTGGTGTCTAGTTTTGGGAGGTTCTGTGGCATATATATATATATATATAAAATTAAATAAGGGTAGAAATTGATATTAATCAATTAAAACCAGTGGCTTAGCATATTTTAAAAAATCCGAAGATTAAAAATTGTGTTACATATAAAATTTAGAGGACTGACCACTAAAAGTGGACAGCCTATATGCTAAACATAGACGTCAAATCGCCATTACCACGAAGAATCTGTTCTCAAGAAAAATCTCAGCAAATCTCTGAGAACAGATTCTTCGTGGTAATGGCGATTTGACGTCTATGTTTAGCATATAGGCTGTCCACTTTTAGTGGTCAGTCCTCTAAATTTTATATATATATATATATATATATATATATATATATATATATATGGCTCCTACTCATGCATGCATGGAAGATGGATGTTAAACGATGATGGTGATGAGATGATGATGATGTGTGTGTGTAGATAAACCACATGTAACAACAAAAGTAGAGCACAATATTACTGGAAATGTGGAAGTAAATTTATTAAATATACTAAACATGCATTAAACATGCCATAGCTGACAAACAGTGAATATTGAATAAATCACTGTCAAGGAACTGAAGAGTTCTGAATGTAAGTGTTCCATGCCCATGTCATTTAGTGTGTGTGTGTGCATGAAAGGTCTCTGTTAAGATTCTACACTGGGGTATTTTATTTACAATCAAGAAATTTGATAAGCAAGAACCAAGGACATCATCTAGATTAATAATGTCAACAATAAAATGAGCAATGAAGGCCATGGAAAATGCACTGTACAGCCTTGAAATAATCACCTTCATCAAATAAGTCAGAAAAACAACTGACACCAGCCAGCATGCAATGGATATATCATTCAGAGCTGATTTTTTGCTTACAAGCATTGTTCATTTTTATGTTAGTAGTCAGCCAAAGCAGATAAAGACAGTGATAAATTCATGCTGTAAAAGTCAGTTATTTTTTGGTGGATAACTAACATCATTATGGGAATGACTATGAAATTTAATTTTGCAGTGAAAGTGTTAAAGATTATAGTTTAGATATATAATAAAAATGATTCAAATAAAAAATTTCTCTTCTCTTGATAAATTTAGACGCAACTTTCTAACTTTCTGGCAAGAAAGTTAGGACTATTTATGTTTTAAAATGAGTGAATATTGTTTGTAGACAGGGAATAATTTAAGCAACTAGAATTTGTTTAATTGAAATTGTCATGAAACACAATTCAGTTCAGTAGGGCAAATCTGATATCTTAATCTAAATAATAATCTCTAATTATTATCAATTAATTAAGATAATTATCTTTGTTTTTTGGTTTTCACAGCCTTGTATTTGTGTCAAAGTCTGCATTGTTAATATAAATGTGAACTTGTGTAGCAAAATATAAGAGCATTTCTCTTGACAGACATGAGATCATATTTTGCTAGTGTAACGAAGGACAGAATTTTGGATTGTGCACTCAACCTTTACTTTTATTCTTTTTATTATTTATCTCCCTCTCCCTTCTTTAATTTTTATATTTCTAACATTTAAGAATCAGAATCTTTAAGAATTTTCTTCAAAATTTCTTCTTATATTTCATGGCTATTCTAAATAGCTACCTGACAAATGGAAATGTTGAACAATTTAACTCCTAGCAGTGTTGTACAATTTTTTTACAAGCAAATTGCATTATTGCTAATGACAAAGGTGTGTGTGTGTGTGTGTGCATGTGCACATGTTTGCATGCGTGTATGCACATACATGTATGGTCATTCTCAAAACATATTGTGGCTTAGTGTTTAAATGCAATAATTACATTGGTAGATATATATGTGTGTGTGAATATATATATATATCCCGAAACATAGGTACACGAATATCAGAGTAACATTATCTACAGAAGTATTTTTTGAATTCTTTAACTGTTTGCCCACTTATGTTTGTTTTCTGTCGTATTTCGCAGGGTTTTTTGCTGGTTTAGTTGGTGTTTTAACTCCTGTTTCTAACAGGTATACACACACACACACATACATATATATATATATATATATATATATATATATATAATATATATATATATATATATGTATGAATGTATGTGTGTGTGTGTGTGGTGTGTGTGTGTGTGTGTGTGTGTGTGTGTGTATGTATGCATGTATGTATGAATGCATGCATGTATGTATGTATATATGTATTTATTTTAAAAGGGTTGAATGTGAATTTGTCCTTTAATTGGAGTAGTTTCCAAGAGATTTCTAACGTTTCTTCACACCTTACTTTTAATTTCCTGGTGTAAATTAGCGTAGATATGAAATTTCATATAAGTATATTCAGTATATGAGTTAACTTACAAAACAAAGTTCAACAAATTCAATCATATTTTTCGTAATTGGAGAAGATTAGATGTTGATATGGATTGAAATTATTTTTATTTTTATTCATGTAACTATACGATCGTTTCATACAGAAGGACAATAAATTCATTTTAAGAATCTGGGTTGTCAAAAGGTATTTGTCAGTAGCAAAAATTAAAGAAAGGAAAAAAAGAAAAAAGAAAACAAAGCTAAAAAGACGTTGGAATTACATAGCTATTACTATGTAATTCTAACATCTTTTTAGCTTTTTTTCCTTTCTTTAATTTTTGCTACTGACGAATACTTTTTGACAACCCAGATTCTTAAAATGAATTTATTGTCTTTCTGTAAGAAATGATCGTATAGCTACATGAATAAAAATAATTTCAATCCATATCAACATCTAATCTTCTCCAATTACGAAAAATATGATTGAATTTGTTGATCTTTGTTTTATAAGTTAAACCATATACTGAATATACTTATATACATACATACATATATATATATATATATATATATATAATCACAGATTTCAATATGTTAAACCTTCATCAGCAGAGACTACATTGTCCAGTGTATACTGCATTTTCTTCAGGTGGTAGAGTGAGTTGTGTGAAGTGCACATGAACTTTAACAGAGTCAGTAGCTGACCAGAGATGAAATACAATTGATTCTAAGGATGAAACATAGCCTTTGGAATAAGGCATTAGGTATTTACAATACTAATACTAAAAATCTGAAAGAAATTCATATGACCATGATGCTAGTCTACTGACAGAGCACAGAAATAGAGACATCTGCTGAGTAGCAGCATGGCAAGTTTTAATCTTAAACTTTCTCTCTCTCTCTTTCTTTCTCTTTCTGTGTAATCAATTAATCAATGAAAATCTGTAAAATACTAATAGCAGGATATTGGAGGGAAAGAAATCCTGGATTATGTGAAACATGCCACGAGTTAGTTGAAGTAGGATAAAGAAGATGAAGAAGAATGCTTTGAAGTAGGATAAAGAAGAAGAGTGCTTTGAAGTTAGTGGCTTACCTTTATATCGGTCTCTTTGCAAATAACCTGAAAATTACAAAAGAAAATGAAAAACAGTTTGATACAACAATTCAGAGAAAATATTCTAACAAGATTTTCTAAGTGCTCAACAATTGTTGCCAATGATATGACCAGTCAGTGCCTGTGGTCAATTTCTCAATTGGAAGAAGTTTTGGCGGTTGCTCGATCTACAAGAAATAGCAGCTAAATTACTCTCAAATCTCACCTTATCATCTTGAGAAAAGAAAGAGTATATTAAATAATGTAATCTTAGATAATCCTTTTGATACCAATCTGCTCAAGACTGAAGAGTATATTAAAAAATGTAATCTTAGATAATCCTTTTGATACCAATCTGCTCAAGACTGCCCCTGTTTCTACGATACAAACTTTCTATATAAGTCATCTAAATTAAAATTCCTTATTAATTTATATTCCAATTACCAGCTTAGATATTTTACCAAATTCTTTATTATTTTCAAAATTAATTGAAACAAAAGCAATGTAGTTTTTTTTAATTTTTAAATATCTACACATAAGATAGTGAGCTGGAAGAATTGTTAGCATATTGGGCAAAATGCTTAGCAGTATTTCATCCATCCTAACATTCTGAATGCAAATTCCACCAAGGTTGACTTTGCCTTTCAGGGTGAATAAAATAAGTACTAATAGAGTACTGGGGTTGATGTAATTGAATTACCCCAACCCCTTTCAGACTGCTGGTTCTCTGCCAAAATTTGAAACCAATATTTATATAAACACAACATTTCTATTGTGATATGGATATGTATATAGAACCAGACTAGATTTTCTACAGTAAGAGTAGTAATGCTTTTGTCTACAAAGCCTCAAATTCTATCTAACATTCAGCTACATTTTGTTCATCCAAAGCTGAACACATTCTCTGCATCTTCAATTCACATTACATGGTCAGCAGAATAACAAGTTTCTTGCATTAGAATACATCTCGACAGATGTTCTATAGCTTGGGGCTCTGTGTCACAGAGATACATAGTGTTGTTAGAGGAGCTATATCCTCAGTGAGTGTTACTCTGGCACTATCAACACCGGCTTTCACTTAAGCCATTTCCACTTTGCCCAGCTTATATTCATCCACCAAAAAGCTGTTCACTTACAAATTCAGGTCACTAACAAATCTACATTGATATCAGCTGGTTGTTTGGGAATTTATTCTTTTTGTTTGTTCCCAAACAACCAGCTGACCAACTCTGGTTACAATAACTTTTGAATAGCAATCATCTTGATATTTATTGTTGTATTCTGACTTTTACTCTGCTTTCTCTTAAATTCTCACAACTCAGATGTACCTCAGTTCTGATTGACCTAGTATTAATGACCTGGTACTAAGCACCACTACACTGGTGTTTATAATACAGACCTATACTTCCTTATGTTTCCCAGTCTAGGATTCAATATGCAGTCTCAACCCAACATATATACCCTTTGTTTGTTTGTTTGTTTGTTTGTTTGTATGTGTGTGTGTGTGTGTGTGTGTGTGTGTGTATGTATGTAGGTAGGTACATACGTACGTACCTACCTATGTATGTATGTGTATTTATTATTCTCATATAAGAATATTGTTGACAGTAACTTTGAAGTTTTGGCCAGCTAAGCCACTGTCAGACTGCAGTCAATGGTTTAGCTAGCTGAAATTTTGAAGTTGCTGTGAAGAGCATTCTTGTTTAAGAATACTAAATTTGCACTCTACAAAAGTAACTCATCAGATTAATGTAAAATTGCTTTTATTATAATGGAACATATTGGGTTGGATGGATCTGCTACACCACAGCACCCTAGCACTCGCTGTGGTCCCCTTGTCATCTTTGTGAGACTTTATCCTGAGATCAAACTTCACCACTTCTTCCATTGCCTTCCTCTTGAAGTGCTTAACACTTCTTAATCCAACTGTCTTTCGTTATACATGTCACGTGTTCATACCAGCACAAAATTCCCTCTTGCACATCATTACAGATTTCAAACGCACACACAAAAACACACAATAGGAAGTCTAGAACAGATTCAAACTCCAAACTCATGATTCATTAACCAAAAATCTTGGCCCTTTTGCCAATTAGAATTTTCTTTAGCATGGCAACATGAAAAATTTTTTTGGTATCTTTTGACCAATTAGAAATGTCAGCTTGACCATTTTTTAAATCTTATTACTTTGACTCAAACTTCTGTCCTTGTCATTGTTGTTGTAATGCCTACTTTGCCATGCTTTGCATGTGTTGGACAAAGTATATTGGGGCGGATTTTCTACAGCTGGATGCTCTTCTTGTTGCCAACCTGTATCTCTTTCTGAACAAGGTGATATTTTCCCATGGCCAGTCATGCTTTTTTTTACAGGATATTAGAAATGAATGACATTCGTTTACAAGAGCCAAGAGATGTCAGTACGAGGAAACACCCCACCACAGACACATGTAAATATGTGCTTGAGAAGATACATCATGATAAGTGAAATCGTGGTTGTGACCAGTGCTGGCAACACACAGAAAGGCACCCAGGCCAATGACAAAGAAAAGACACTTTTGTAGAGTGTTCTGTAAAGTGGTTGGCATTAGGAAGGACATCCTGCCATAGAAACCAAGTCAAAACAGACAACTGGAGCCTGACGCAGCTCTCTGGCTTACCAGTCCCAGTTAAACTATCTAACCAAAGCCAGCATAGAAAAACAGACATTAAATGATGATACATACATACATTAAATTGTGAATGAAGCTGTTCCATGAACTGAAAATACCATAGAAATCTTTGATTTTTATTGATAGCAATGCCTAAGATTGCGTGTTTTCATTCATTAAAGCCCATATGAATCTTGCTGGACAGTTAATTATCAAATCAAACGTTTGGAAGGCTTGCCAAATGTTCTAGGAAAGAGTGGCCATACTGTGGAGCTGAGGGAAATCCCTGACTGGAATGCAGTACAAGTTTGTGTAAATGGAGAGTCTGTCTTCAAATGAGGTAATGGACGGTTATTAGATTCCCTTTGTTCTGAAGCTGAAGATAAAGTCACTAAAGCTTTTTGATATTGAAAATAGGACAATGGCTTCAGACAGATGAATTGTTAACCTGCCTGAAACGTGAACTCAATGCTTTATATATATATATATACAGACACATACACACACACACACATACATAATGGGCTTCTTTCAGTTTCCATCTAAATCCACTCACAAGGCTTTCATCAGCCTAAGGCTATAGGAGAAGACACTTGCCCTAGTTGCCACAATGTGGGACTGAACCTGGAACCATGTGGGTGGAAAGCAAACTTCTTAACCACACAATGAAGGGGTCATTCAACAGTTGCTACCGAGCATTCAAGGGAAACATATCAGATGATACTACATTTTGTCCTCCCCACTCCCAACCCATCACAGCACATCGGCTGCTGATGGTGATGTATGTCTAGCACTGCCATCACTGGCATAACCAGTCAACAAACATCAAATACCATCATCATCACGATCAACAGCAACCAGCTAAGCCATGATGTTCACACACACGCAATCTTAACTCCTTGTCAAAAAACTTCTATCATCAAGTCACCTAAAGCTAACATCTGCCAAACATGTACATGTGTGTGTGTGTGTGTGCGCGTATGTGTGTGCATGCACATTTGTGTATACAAGTATGTATGCATATTTATATATTCTTTTACTTTTTTCAGTCATTTGACTGCAGCCATGCTGGAGCACCACCTTTAGTTGAACAAATTGACCCCAGGACTTATTCTTTGTAAGCCTAGTACTTATTCTATTGGTCTCTTTTGCCGAACCTCTAGGTTATGAGGACGTAAACACACCAACATCAGTTGTCAAGTGATGGTAGTAAAACACAGACACACAAACATATATATATATATACGACAGGCTTCTTTCAGTTTCCATCTACCAAATCTATTCACAAGACTTTGGTCAGCCTGAGGCTATAATAGAAGATACATGTATATATATATATATATATATATATATATGGGTTTCTCTGTTTTTCCATGTGTATAGTTACGATTATACCTCTTATACTATTTATTTATTTATTTATGATTTGGCTGTGTATGTGGCTATGTATGTGTATGGGTGTATGTGTGTGTGTATACATATAATTATGTATGTATGTGCGCTGGATCTGTGGATGTGCGTGTGCGTATGTGCATTTCTTGACTAACTAACCGTAAAATTTCCATTGTGATTCAAATTTAAAACTATAAGCCAATCGAATCTATCTAGGAAAATCAATATCAAGCGGACAGATGAATTAGACTTATTGATATGTAGATGTCCGCTTGCTTTACATGGTACAATCATGGTTGTTATTATTATTATTATTATTATTATTAATATTAATATTAATTTTATTGACTTTTTGTATGGTTATACATTTTAATGAACTGGACTGTTTTATATATATATGTCTGCTTTAAATTTAAATGTGAGTGTACATGTATTTCCTTGATGTTGGTTATGGAACTATGAGTCCAATATGGAAAATAACTGTGTTTGTTAATGTATACTGATATATATTTTGTTTATATTGTATTAATGTGTATATATATATGTGTAGAATTATGAGTGTCTATGCACACATTTTTATATTCTATATTTTTATATTTATATGTAAATTTTTTTCACACTTATATTAAATTCTCTGAAGAGGCCGTGAGACATCCTTGTTAATGTCTCATTTATACCTGCTTTATATGGCTAATAGGTTAAATGAGACATACTTGTCTTCATGGCCGAAACAGCTGTCAGATATGATGTAATTGTATTTTATATTTCTATTTCCATGTCTAGTTATATTTGCAATATATTATGTATAATGTCATTGCTGTTATGTAATGGTGTAATAAAGTACTGATTGGGTATTATCTGATGGTTGATGATTGATTTAAGTATGTTTCCCCATTTTCTCATTTTGTATATATATATATACACGCTCACACACATGTATGCATATATATATATGTATATATTATTTTATTTTATTTTATCTAGTTTCAGCTCACAAGCTGTGGCCATGCTGGGGCACATATATATGAATGCATTTATATATGTATGTATGTTTATGACATACTAATGATGCACTGCGATCAGACTGAAATTATACAATGTATAAAAATAGTTCATATGCATATATCGATACCCGAGCAATAGGTTGAGCTCTCACTCTCTCACACACACAACAACTACCAGATGCCACAGGTCTTATAATATCTAATATTAATAAATTCAATATCTGTAACATAATGTCAGGGAATTTGACAAGACACATCATGATATTCCAAGCAAACCAAATAATGTCTGGCATTAGTTTTTCCATTTTTGATACAATTTGTTGATTGCATTCCTGACAGAAGTATTCATCATCATCATCATCATTTTAAAGTCTACTTTTTCATGCCTGCATGGATTGGACTGAATCTATTTTGCCAGATTTTCTATGGTCTGGATACCCTTCTTGCTGCCAACCCTTACCTGTTTCCAAAAGCATGGTAATATTTCCCCATGAACAAACTGGTTTCCACAGATTAGAGATGAAGGACACTGCTTGCATAACAGTGATGCTCATTTACAACAATCAAGGAATGTGAAAGCAAGGAGACAGCACACACACACACACACACACACACACACACACACACACACACACACACACACACACACACACACACACACACACACAATATGTGGTTTCTTTCAGTTTCTATCTACTGAATCCACTCATAACATTTTGGTCAGTCTGGTACTATAGTAGAAGACACTTGCTCAAAGTGCTACACGTTGGGACTGAACCAGGAACCATGTAGTTAGGAATGGAAGATCTTGCCACATATATATTTATATAGATATTCATAGAAAAATATATAAATGTAAAAAAGTATTCGCTTTACCTGTACCATGGACGGGTTTAATTCTTTTGGTGTAGTCAAGAGAGCTTGCTAAGTCAAGCTGCCCCGATTGTCGTAGAGCATTAATAAAGAGGGCCATCGCATTGCTACTGTGAAGACCCTCCAAGTGCTGCAGCAGAGCTTGGTTCCGCAGAGGCATATCTTCTTCTTCGTTAATATCATTGTAGCTTTCTTTACTGATGACACCATGCTGGAGCAGGTAATCAAACACTGGTTCAGAGTCAAGGTTTTCAATAAGATCTTCACGATTACTGAGCTTTTCAGCCACCATAGCCTTTCATCACCTACATTTTAGAAAGAAGAAAAGAAAAAAAACAACAAAAACAAAAAGCAAAGAAAAAGAAAACATGCAAATAAGATTACTGAATTGTCTGGCATACAAATCAACATAGTATGTCATATAAATATTCAAATGTCATCATTATTTTCCCAAATCCTGTTGCCTTTGTCATGGAATTTTTGGTCCCCCACAGTCATCTTATTTCTTTACTACCCACAAAGGGTTAAACACAGAGAGGACAAACAAGGACAGACAAAGGAATTAAGTCGATTATATCGACCCCAGTGTGTAACTGGTACTTAATTTATCGACCCCGAAAGGATGAAAGGCAAAGTTGACCTTGGCAGAATTTGAACTCAGAACGTAAAGACAGACGAAATACTGCTAAGCATTTCGCCCAGCGTGCTAACGTTTCTGCCAGCTTGCCTCCACAGTCATCTTGGTGTATAAGTTGACCTACCATTTTTCGCTGTAAAGTTTGGTTTGAATAACTTGACTTGTATATCAGAAGAACTAATAGAATTCTTCTGACTATTAATCTCATCTTCAGAAATGGAAAAATGTTCAATACATACATTAACACTAAATTTTTTCTATTGTAAATCTATTAACACTTAGGTGTCATATAGGAATATAAATCAAGATAATACTTTACTGGTAATTTATTTTGTGAAGCTCAGAATGATGATTGAGAAAGTTGACTTCAGCAGAGTTTGAACTCAGAATGTAACGTGCCATAACTAAATACTCTTAGGCAATGCTCTAATGATTTGCCCAATGTTCTAATGATTCTGCTAATCAACTGGCAGAATTGGTAGAAGACCTAACAAAATATATTATGGTATTTGGTTACTTATCTTTATATTCTGAGTTTAAATCTCATCCATGTCCCTTCACCTTTCATTATTTCAAGGTTGATAGGTACCAGGTTCGAAGTAATCAGCTGCAACTATTGCAGTAGTAACCCAGCATGACCACAGTCTAATGACTAAAACCAGTAATAGAGAATATGATAGAACCTGACTGGACTCAAGCTACAATTCTGTATTACCAAATTAGTTTCAAAATATTTAGTAATTAGTTTAGAAATAAAGATTCCTAGTCTACATCTAGAATGGTACTAGATACATATGCAAGAATAAGACATCTGAAGACAATCAGACATTAAAGAAACAGACCAAAACATAAAATAGATGTAAATATTGAAAAATATCTAATCTCTGAAGAAGAGGTTAACTGCCCCAAACATCATAATCTTATTAACTACTAATCAGTGACATATTCTTGAAAGCTTTTGTAAAAGGGTTTTTAATCCAAAATATCAGGACTAATTAAATATTTCTAAATTAACATTTCAGTATCTTTGTCATTGTGATTTTCGATATTTAATGTTCTATTTGTATTGCTTTCTTTGATAACACACTTTCTACATATTCCAATGTTTCAATCAAACTGCAATACTCTTCAATTTACAACATGTAATATTTTAAAAGAATTTTTAAAATGATGGATATTTTTATATTATAAAATGTTTGATCTTTAACTCTTTAGTATTCAGATTACTCTGTCAAATGTAATGCTTATTTACTCACATTATTTTGATTTTATCATACCTGTCTTTGTAGCCTTGAGGTTTTGATGATGAGACTGTATTTTTAGGGTTGGCATGAGAGGCCAGTTCAGGCCAGTTTGAACTTAAAACAGAATATCTGGGCTGGATATGGCCAGTTTAAATGCTGAAGAGTTAGGAAAACATTTCTTTAGATCATGCCTTACATATTGGAAAATATGTTAGATCATTAATTCATCAGAGTTACAAGAAATGAGACACTCATTACTGAATTTCTTCACTCAATATGTATCAAGTCTCACATAAATATAGATTGGAGAATCTCTTCATGAATATTGAGATTTTCTATAGCATTCACCCAGTTCACATAACATACATTTCACTCTGGTTTTTCTTCACAATCATTCAGCACTTACTTCACCTGTTTCACTCTCATTTTTCTAGCAATCAAATAGGTTTAAATATCTGCTTCAATCTAGGTTCTGTAGTATTAATTCAGGCTTTAACTCGCCTGCTTCATTGTATTTAATACTGTAATAAACAGATGAGAAAAAAATTACTGCTAAGATATGAGACAAGTTTATTAAAGGTAGTTTTACATAATAAAAACCCAGGAATTAATATGAAAACTAAATAAATTGAGCCATAGCTACACATCTGCTAGAGGAATATAAAAACAGACAATAGTCTGCAGAGACAGATCAATAGATGTAAACTTCACAACTACAACCATGATCCTGACATAGAAATGCTGTAATCATTGAAGAGTGTGTTTATTGAACACGTTGGCATGAATCAGCCAACTAGATTGTAGCAAGGCTACAAAATGTGATAATAACGTAAAGCTTCCAAAGAAATGTATGGCTTAGTAAGCAGTGGAAGGGAAAATATCCATTAGCTAGAGGAGGACCTCTAAAATGGTAGGAGTTAGAAATAAATAAATAAAATAAAACAACTCATGATTCTTCTCAGAATGGAAATATGGTCCAAATGCTTGCAACAAAGTGGACTCTACTAAAGGCATCTAAAGGTCAGGGGTAGAGTTAATTACAGGAACAAGAACAAGCCAGCTGATAGGCTTTCACAGTTTCTTTCTACCTAATTGTACTCATGAAGTCTGTATCATGAAAAAACTAGCCCAAGGTGCAGCATAATGGGATTGAACTAGGAACCATAGGATTGTGAAGTGAATGTCTTAATCACATGACAATACCTGCAATACAAATGTTTCCTAACATGGATTAGTATTAAATGTCTAATGGCTTAGGTTGTTACCGTTATCAGAGCAGCCCTTATCAGTTCTGCTAAAGCAAACTTATGAGCCAGAAATAAATTGGTTAAATATTTGTGGCTAGTCCACAGTTCTTGCACCAATCTATTCTGGGCACATATTCTGTAGCGTTTAAAAAGTAGAAGTTACAGCAGACAAATATCCATAAATATGGAGTGAAAAAAACAATATGTTTAATAAGCATTTATTTAGCCTTCTGTTATGATATTAGGCTCTATGGTTAAACAAGAGGGTTTTTCATACAATCTGCTTTTATAAGATTGATGATTTTGATAGTAGCCCCAGGGAAATGGATAAGTGGAACTTAGTCCAGTGTGAGAGTCTCATAAGTTTCCTTGAGATTACCTGGAAACAATTGGAAGCTCTATATGGAGTTTGCAATCAATATTTTGCTATTACTTTGGTGGGTGGATATATGTTTTATTGTTAGTTGGATTGAATGGAGTGATAGTATTTAACAGATGACTGGTAATATACGAGTACATTTATTCACACAACAAAATTTCAAATATTATTTTTCAAATTACCTTGAAAGGAAATATCAGTGACCCCCAACAAAACCACGCTCAGTTTATTCACTGTTGATTGTGGAATTTTGTTGATTCTGTCTTTTCAAAGAACATTGGTGCAGAACCTGCAATAAAAGAAATTTGACACAAATATAACCATTGCTTATAGAAATAAAAACACTTCACTGAAGTAATTCAGAAATATTGTTTCTAAACAATTGGTCAAGTCATTAGTTTTGTTTTGTGTGTGTGTGTGTGTTTTTTTTATCACCTCTATTTGTAATTCACACGCTCTCTAAGAAAGTAGGCCATTATACTAAAGATTAGTTTAAACTGAGACATGATCAGAAGTCAACAAGAGGATGACCAAATGTTGGAAAGGGTCATTAAGTTTGTTAAAATAACACCTACTTTAATTCACTGATGCTACGTGGTTGAACAGACTTCCTGTAACATCATCTTTATTTTTATCATTATTAAAAATTAACTCATGGTTCTTGTTCACTGACTCACATGTCATATTAATCACTCTACTCTTGTTCTTGTTCAGTCCCAGGTCAGCCCTGATTAAGTAGGGCCCATGATTAAGACATTCCAGCCGTGACAGTATTCATGACTATACTATCCAATGTTCCCCTCCATTTTTAAGATGGTAGAGAAAAATCTGCTATTTTTAGCAAATTGAGTGACCACTTAAAGACTCCCTTAGTAGCTTGTGACAATATGTGTTCAAACAGTTCTATAGCAGAGACCCAGACAATGAATGTATAGAAGGATTTATATATGTCATTACTATTACCATAACCACTGCCATCATCTATATCACCATCATTATCAGCAGCATCATATTCATTCTTCCATGTTAGCATGGGTTGGATGAGACTGTAGCACAGCATATTCTCCATTTCTCTTAACATCTTAATATCTGACTTCACCACTTCTCTCACACTCTTTGAGTTTCCTTTTCCATGTGTTATTTCCACTCTCTGTTGTACCCAACAGGTTTCATCCATTCCCATCAGAGGTGCCCCTACAAGTGTAATCACTTCCCCTGCACTCAACAGTTGATGCCTTTAATAGCCCACTTCTATTAATTACATTGCATGAAGAAAAAAGTCAAGATCCAGGACTAAATGTCGTTCAGAACTTCTATGTACTTTTGTGGGAGCTTCATAGTGGAATCTGTTGAAAGCTGCAAAAAGCTCCAAACTTGGAAGAATGTTTCAGTGTCCAAAAGTTAGTACAGAGGATACAAAATCCTAGTAGCATTTAGCAGTTGGCTTTGTTTAATGTATACTGAAGGAGTAGATAGGAATTTCATACTGAGTACTTGGTGAAAACAATAGGTACACAAAATATATAGCAGGATTGCCAGAGAACCTGCAACAGATGTGCCAAAGTAGGATTCATAAAACAAAGTTTGTGAGCTACTCTGATGACTCACCAGGTATATTAGATGGTGTAATTAGTGTTGGAGGATTAAAATTATTGAAAGTGACTTTAATGGCTATGGTCATAAATATTGAAGTATGCTGGTACAAACCGTAGAGGTAATGTAAAGCTTTTGGAGCTCTCTAATGCTAAAAAACTTTAGTAGATGAAATAATTAGTATTGAAGTAATGAGCTGACAGAATTTAATGTAAAGGATGGTTGTGTAACAGTTATAAGCATCAAGTTTCACGGGTACTTTGACACATATTTCACTGTGGATAAATCAAAGCGAGCTTTACTTTTATTAGTCAGTGAAAGAAAGATGGGCATATATTCATATTATATGAGAATATGTGGTTATAAACACAGACCTATTTCAGAAAAGAGTTACAGGATCTAACAAAAAAGTCCCTGTCATTGCTTGACCTGATAGAAATATCTCCCTCAGATTACACCACACTCTTAAATAAAGAAAAGACACATACTCTTAAAAAGATGGGATGGTTATGACTAAAGACCTTTGATCAAAGGCCTGCAATAAGGGATGACCAATAGCTAAATAACAGCAACCAACTTTGAGTAACAGAGGGATTTCATTGCAGTAGAATGCAGTGTACTTAAATAAGGACCTAAAGGAATAAACCTTTCTATATTGGCCATATAGACCCATACATGCAAACACAAAACCTGTCATACAAAAGCTTTACAAAACATGTAGAGTGTACACACATGCACATAAGGGTGATGATGAAGATCATTATCATTGTTGTTTTAATGTCCACTTTTCCATGCTTGCATGGGTCAGGCAAATTTGTTGAAGCAAATTTTCTATGGCTAGATGCCCTTCCTATCATCAGCCCTCATATAACGTAATATTTCTCCATGACCAGATGTTTTCATGGAAGATTGGAAATGAATGACAGTGCTTATATGATGGTGACACTTGATCACAACTAACATGCAATGGTAAGGCAAGGATACGGTAACACACACACACAATGGGCTTCTTTCAGTTTCTGTAAATCAAATCCAAATACAAGACTTTGGCTGGCCTATGACTATAGTAGAAGACACTTGACCAAGGTACAATGCAGTGGGATTGAACCCAAATCCATATGGTTGGGATGCAAACTTCTTAATTAACTGCACACTCGTGCTTGCACCTACAAGAATGGAATACAAAAATGTGTGTGTGTGTGTGTGTGTTTGTACGTGTGCACGCATGTGCATGTTGTGGGAGAAGCAGATCTGAGACTGGAGAAGTCATGATTGCAACACAATTAAACACATCCCAGCAGGAACAACAAAAGCATTGTAAAGAAGCAGAATAGATTAAGTTATTGGTGAATAAGTGGAAACAGAGAAGAAACAATTAACCACTTTGTCATTGGCCACCCAGTCTCTACAGAAATGGTTGTTTTACACTCTGGAAATTATGTAAGCATTGTGAAATAGCAACAGAAAAGAGGAGATATAAATATACACCAGAAAAGGTTGGAGAATGACGAAGCAACCAGACTATGGAATTGGTTAATTCACAAATAACAGAGGATCAAGGATAATGGGCTGGATAATGAAGTATCTCATAATTGAAGTATTTGTCCCAACAAATGATAATGTATTTTTAATTGTACTGGAGAAGCTATCTAGATATAAAGATCTGGAAATAGAGATAACCAGAATATAGAGATTGAAAACAGAGACAATTCTTATAATAAAAGGTGTTTTAGGAATGACTAAAAATAAAGATGCACAACAAGTATATAAGCAAACCTGAAACTCACAAAATATATGTTAAATAAAGAAAGTAGTGTTACTAAGTACTACCCACATATTATGTATTATAATACACAATATTATAGTTTAAATACAAAGCAAAACAGTACACACAGCCAAGGTACACAGAACTGAAGTTGAACAATGGAAACACACAATAAAAATAAGACTACTGGGGAAAAGATAATGAAAAAATGAAAAAACTACTCCCAATAAAAAATGTTCACAAGATTAACTTCAGTAATTGTAACCAGATATAGAGTAAATGATATTTAATGTTTCCTTACAGATGACATCAACCTACAAAAGACGGAGATAAACATCAACCATACGAGTTTGGGATACTTACAAAGATTATGAGTAGTGACTCTCTTCGTGAAACCAAATATTAATTTCTAACATAGACATAAGCACTACACATTGTGGAAAAGGAATACAGATAATTACACTGACCCTCAATAAATGACTGGTACTTTATTTAGTCAACCCTGGAAGTTTGAAAAGTGAAATTGATTTCAACAGTAATTGCCCATAACTATACAATAGTAGTGGAGGCACATGGCCTAGTGGTTAGAGCAGCGGACTCGCGGTCTAGGAATCACAGGTTTGAATCTCAGACAGGGCGATGTGTGTGCTTATGAGTGAAACACCTAAGCTCCATGCAGCTCCAGCAGAAGGTAATGGCAAACTTCTGCTGACTCTTTCACCACAACTTTCTCTCACTCTTTCCTCTTGCAGCTCACCTCCGACGGACTGGCATCCCATCCAGGTAGGGAACCTATAAGCAAAGGAAACCAGGAAATCGGCCCTTATGAGCCAGTGAGTGGATTTAGTAGATGGAAGCTGAGAGAAGCCTGTTGTCCCTGTAACTTAGTGGGTCAGCAAAAGAGACTGATAAAATAAGTACTAGGCTTAGAAACAAAAAAGTATTGGAGTTGATTTGTTTGGCTAAACCTTCAAGGCAGTGCCCCAGCATGGCCACAGTCTAATGACTGAAATGAGTAAATGATACAAAACAATACCTAATGGATAAGATTACATGGTAAGCCTAATATGCTAACCTGATTAATGGAACAGCCTAGTCCTTTGGGTGCTTTGGTGGAGTTTATTCATAAGGCTACAACCATACTTGAATGGTTTAATCAACCAAATCAATGTAAGTGTATATTTTTTTAAATGTGGTACTTACTCTATTGGTTGTTGTTGCTAAATTGCTAAGTTATGGGAATGTAAACAAACCAACACCAATTGTCAAGTGGTGTGGCGCAACACACACACACACACACACGTATGTATGCACCCCACACACTGTAAATTGGTTGGCATCAGGAAGGGCTTCCAGCTGTAAAAACCATGCCAAATCAGACACAGGAGCTCAATGCAGTTCTTGGACCCATTGGATTCTGTCAAGCCATCCAACCCATGCAAGCATCAAATCTCTATATATATAAGTCTATTGCTCAACATGAAACTTTTGTATAATAGAGAGAGAGGGAAGAAGGGGAGAGAGAGAGAGAGAGAGAGAGAGAGAGAGAGAGAGAGAGAGAGAGAGTGTGTGTGAGTGTGTTTCTTGTTTTGGTCTGGCAGAATGGGCTGAGCTCATGGTTTTTTGTAGGCTCTTTGAAAATTGTTAATGTTTCTTTTGGATAGTGCAAGTTTATTACTTCAGTAAAACCACGGGCATGGAAGGAAAACCAGAATGTTGACATTCCAAGGATGAAGGACTATCATATCAATTAGGAAAGGATATAATATAGCTGATGAGAAGAGATGAGACAAAAGAGTTGGGAGTGTCAGAATAGAGGTGATATAAGACTTGTCAGCTCCAAGGAACAGGGGTCATTGTAGTTGCAGTAGACATGGCCAGGTGAGGAGACACAGGCTGTTTGTGGATCAGAAGTTGGAATGTGTCATAGAAAAGTAACTTCATACCAATCACTGGAGTGATGCGTTTTTTAATTATTTTTTTGTATGAGTATTTCTGTGTATGTAGTAGTAACAGCAGCATTCTAAGTATTTCAATGTGGGTCTGTGTCTCATTTGAACTTAGGAAGGGATTAGTAATTGCTGACGGTGCTGAAGTATTTTCTGGTCTTGAAGAAGAAGGTCATCCACTGAGTGTTTAATTTCATTGTTGAACTTTAAAAATTATCTACTTATTAGTATTGTTGTTTTGTCATTTGTGGAGGTGGTAGCTTCTCATACTTTTCACTTTGTTTTCTATCATTGTGGTAGCAACTGTTTGTAACTGCTTCTCAGTATGTGTGTAGTAGTAGTAGTAGTAGTATAGTAGTAGTAGTAGTAGTGACAGTAGTAGTAGGTGATCTACTACACACACTTTCTACTCACTATTTTTCTTTTCTTATATTGACATATACTTGTTTTTCATGTTTAAAGATATGTATAGCTTACATAAGATTATATATGCTACACTTGTGTCTAAATGTTAGCATACATGATGTATGTATAAGCATATATTTGAACTATCAGGAAAATTGTCTTCACAATACCACCTTAATATTAATGCATGCTGTTTCAACCTACTAGAAAAAGCTACCAAATTTCTTTCAAGCAATGTTATAAGAAAGATAAAATACATTAGATAATGTATGTCTAGATAATATGTCTGAACAGATGGAATGGGCACAGCCTACATACCTTTGATTATAACTGAATTGGAGCTAAATAAAAAGTCGTATTACTTTAGCATCATTTATGAAAAGATTGTGATCCCATTTTCAAATAGTTTGGCTTTGACTTGTGTCAGGAGTAGGACTGAACACTAGAAACAGTCTCTCTTATAACAACATACCTATGTCTCGTTCCCTGACTATTTCTTTATTCTTTATCTGATCTGATAAAATTTCTATTGAATTTCTTTAACAAGGCAGCAAGCTGGCAGAATTGTTAGCATGCTGGGCAAAATGCTAAGCATTTTGCCTGTCTTTACATAATGAATTCAAATTCTGCTGAGGTCGAATTTATCTTTCATCCTTTTGGGATGTCATCAAATTAACCAACTGGTTTTGTGCCAAAATTTGAAATCAATATATATTACATTTTATACGGTTGTAAACTTCTGTTTATTTATCTTTATTTATCTGTGTCATTTTATTTCAGATTGGTAGGACTAACATGAAGCTCAGGTTAACATCACTGTTTATTTCTTGGGTACTTTTAGCAGAGTCCCTTCTATTAGTAAAATCCAAACCAGACACCTTAAGCCATCCCTGGGCCCAACTTCCTACAGACATTGACAACTGACGTTCAAGATAGACTTTAATCAAAGAAGTGTGGCCTACAGATGTCACAATCACTACTCCTTCATACAACTTCTTAAAATGTTTGAAAAACCCATCTATCATTATTTGCCTTTTTCAGGTTTATCTCTCTCTCTCTCTAATCAACTGATCTATCTCATGCACACTTCTGCCCATAATCTGTATGTAGTGTCTTAATGTAACCACTTACCATTCATTTTTCTGTTACCAGATATTTTTCTAATAATCTCACTCTCATTGTGAGTGTGATCTAAAAAAACATTACTTCAGGTTACTTTACCCACTGATAAGCACCCACAATGGCTTCTGAGATGTAATGAAAACAACACACCTAGGAGGCTGGTCACTTCAAATAATCCCATTTGTTATATGAAGAAAAATTTCAAAAGCAAATTGCAATATTTCTGAGAAGGGGGCCAGTTGATTAGATTGACCCCAGTACGCAACTGGTACTTAATTTATCGACCCCCAAAAGGATGAAAGGCAAAGTTGACCTCAGCAGAATTTGAACTTGAAGACAAACAAAATACCTCTAAGCACTTCACCCAGCATGCTAACATTTCTGTCAGCTCGCCACCTTAGGTGTGAACAATATTGCTTACACTCTACTTACATTTCATTAGTGAACTAATAGGACACTAATTGTTTAGTAAATTAAAAAGAGCTCTCAGTGGAGGGAACATTAAATGTTTTGACTCACCTACATAAATTTTCAGCCTCTCACTCAGTTTTCGTAATGTCCTTGTACAGTACAATAACTCCATGTGTAAACACATTCAATCAAACACACCTCTGATATTCAAAACAGCAGCACAAGCAAATAATAAGAATAATGGTGATGATGATGATGATGATGATAATTTGAAAAGAAAACTTTCAGCAGTCTACGTGAGGTCTTATATTGAAAGTTATGTTATGTCATTATCAAGGAGTGTAACCAGTCCAACTATTTATTCATAACTGACCTATTTGTTATCACATAGAATTTCTCGAAAATACATGAGTGACCTGGTCAACAGAACAACAAAGAAAAAACAAGGCAATTATATAATCAATAATACAATTAAAAATATACATGAAAAAACTATGTTATATGAATAGTTCTGGTCTTGAATTACATACTACTTTGAAATAATTAACATATATTAGAGCCAATGAGGTGGGAACTCCCTACGTGGGTGCTCAATTTGCTAGAAATAGTAACCAAATTTCCTTCACATTTCACAATAACACCTTAAAGATGGAAAACACATTAAATAATATAGTCTGGGATACTTTAGAATACTTTAAACTTTAGAATAAATGATAACAACTGAAATGCTTTTGAATCTGAGGGCTACATGATTCAGACTGATAAGGGGCAAAGCAAATACCTTACAAAAATGCAGAGCTATATTTGATGTAGCCTTGAACTTATAAATATGGTCAATAAATATCTACAGTATAAATAATAAATGTCAAAAAGTAAATAAACTAAAAGTGGAATCAACACTCAAACCAACTTTTAGTATTTTATATGTGAACAAAAAGAAATTATTCTAACTGTAATGGTAATTAAAACAAATAAGCTTTCAGACATTATTATCAATGGAAAGAGCTTCTGGAAAATGACAAAGTCGTCCTTCAACTTATTTTTTTTCTGTATTCTACAAATAAGTGTTTTCATAAAATGTACTTCTACTCACTTTGTCAAGTCACTAGTGAATGCCATTGGTAAAATGTAATCCACTACAATGTCCTGAATAGTTGGGTCATATGAGACCAAACCAGAACTACCACCAGTCTAGTCTGGTGAGAAAGGTTCAACCAGAAAATTTGATAAACATGAAATGGACTACATAAGTATGCTGTCAGGACAAACCTTGATCTGAGAACTGCAGAAAACAACTAAAGAAGAACTTAGCTATCAAGAGACCATTATACTTTACATTCACTGATCTAAAGAAGAACTTTGATAAAGCCTTTTGCTGTGCAGTCAGGTGAGCATGGAGAAAAGTAGGTGTAGATGTAAAAAATTTAGTCTACAAGCAGGTGTTGACCATCATGTTATCCTCAGCCTTTTGCTATTTAGTTCTTGTTCTTGGGTCAGTAATACAAGAACTCAAGACTAAAAGTCTGTGGAGATTTTAGCCCTGAATTGCAGGAAATATTCATTTCAGACATGCAAGGATAATCAAAAGTTCAAAGGACTAAATGCCAACATAGCAAAACCAAAGTTTTAATTAGTAAAAAATTAATGCTCCATTAAATATGCAATATTAAAAGTAAATGAGATCTTATTCTTGACTTAATTCTGGGTTAAATTCATCATTTTAGTCACTGTCTCATTCCAGTATCTATTTTGGAGGTCTGAACTAAATCACACATTTAACCAGATATCTAGGCTATCAGTGCAATAGTAAATATCAGTGACTATTGATTTACAATTTAATGAGTGAGATCCCAACATGGTCAACCAATCTGCTAGAAACAATAACCAAATCTCTCTTAGATTACACTCTGTTTTAAAAAAAGAAGGGCACATTGGATTATGTGGTTTTGGCTGCCCTGTGCTGAGAAAGAGAATAGAGTACCACAACTGAAATGCTTTTGAACAACAATCTGCTTGATCATGCTTAACCTAGGGCTAGACAATAGCAATCAGTGATTTGCTCCTCTAATTCCAGAGTTGTAAGAGAGCTCACTGATTTGTCCTACTGAATCTTGGCTCCCATATTATCTGTTTGAACGTCTGTACATCTTTTTCATACACTCAATGTAAATGACCCAACAATGATGATATCATCTGTGTAAATGTACACCACTCTCCTTAGTTACAGCTTAACCATTTAGCATTCTGATTACTCAATGAAATGTAATGCTTATTTATTCATATTGTTTTGCATTAATCATGTATCATTTTGTAGCTTCGATGATGTGATTATTTTTAGAATGTGCAAGAAGCCAGATCTGGCCATTTTGAACATAAAACAGGTGGAATATTTGGTTCAAGACAGCTGGTTTAAATGCTAAAGGGTTAAATCAGATATTCATAGATGCAGTGATGAGAGCAGCATCCACATCCTCCTAAGGATGTTTCTGTTGAATGACACTAACATGTGACTCTTCGGTTCAATTACTAAGCAGATGTCTTGTACACTGTCGGTTACAACTATGAGGGTTCCAGTTGATCTGATCAACAGAACAGTCTGCTCATGAAATTAACATGCAAGTGGCTTAGCACTCCACAGACACGGGTGCTCTTAATGTAGTTCTTGGAGAGATTCAATGTGAGACAGAATGTGACAAGGCCGGCCCTTTGAACTACAGGTACAACTCATTTTTGCCAGATTTGTGAATTAGGTAAAAACAGCATACCATAATACTTTCAGTTAAAAAAACAACTATTACATTTTTCTTTCTTAAAAAACACTTATTGCTTAAGCTAGTTTATTATCATACAAGATTATTATAAATATGTATACTGTTGTCTTGATATCACACAAATATCAAAGTCATGCAAGTGGTGGTGTTCATTTCCATTCTTTTAGGAAAAACATATCAAACCATTGGAAAATATTAGTTTCAAATTTTGGCACAAGGCCAGCAAATTTGTGTAAGAAGATAAGTTGATTATATCAACACTGGAAGGATGAAAGCACAGTTGACCTCAGTGGAATTTGAACTCAGAAGATAAAGACAGATGAAATGCCACTAAGCATTTTGCTTGGCATGCTTAACAATTCTGCCAGCTCACTGCCTTGCCATGGGGAAGTATTTCCTTACTTGAAACATATAAGCATGAAAAACTGGACATTAAATGATGATGATAATGATGTTGATGATGATGATGCACTCACTGCTTTTATTAATTTACTTTTTGTTTTTGTTTTACTACATTCACTTACTTTTAGCTTCCCTATAACATCTACTGTGAAATCGCAAAACAATCATCAATGAAAAGGATGTAGGAAAAAAACATGTCTTATTACACAACATGTTCAAGTTGGAATGCCTTTGACTATAATTCTGCTCAACTAGAATTGAGTTGGAGTTAAACCAGGCATGGATAATCTGGAGTACTGCATGCAGCCCCATATATATATTTTTTTCTGTTATGGCATACATAATGTCATAAGAAAGTTGCTTTGCAATCACATGGATTTAGGTTCAGAGTCATTGCACATCACATTGGTAAGTATCTTCTGCTACAGACCTGGGCCTATCAATGCCTTGTGAGTGAATTTGTATGATGGAAACCATGTAGAATCCCACCCTGTAGTATACATATATACATGTAAGTGTGTCTCTTTGTACCTGTATTTCCCCCTCCACCCATCACTAGATATCCAGTGCTGGTTTGTTTACATCCCCCATAACTTAGCAGTTCAGCAAAAGTGACTGATAGAACATGTACCAGACTTATAAAATAAGTACTGAAGCCAATATGTTCAACTAAAACCTTTCAAGGTAATACCTCAGCATGGCTGCAGTCCAATGACTGAAACAAGCAAAAGGTAATTTCTTTATTTGTCTCATTTACTCATGCTTTCTCTTCATCAATCTTTTATAAATGTCTTACTCTAATTCTTGCATGGTGTATACTCTGTACTATATATGCAGTGCTTGTTAAATTATCCTTTTAGTGGTGAGGCTCAAGTTATGATGAGCAATATCTAATAAGGCCCACAGTTAAAAAAGAGTTATCCTTGCTGACGATAAGCAATAATGTTTGAATCCAATCTCCAAGATATATTCGTCATCACCTTCACCATTGTTTTAATATCCACTGGGACATGCTTGCATAGCTCGGATGGATGCCCTTCCTTGTAAGGTAATATTTCTTTATTGTCAGATATTTTTTGCAAAATATTGGAAATGAATTATGTTCATTTACAAAAATCATGTGATGACATGACAAGAAAGCATAAACATACATGCACACACAAATACACACACGACAGCTGCTTTCAGTTTTCCATTTATCAAAATTCACCCATAAAGTTTTGGTTGGTCTGGGATTTGGGGTTATAATAGAAGACAGCAGGACTGAACCCAAGACCATATAGTTGTAAAGCAAACTTCTTAACCACACTGCCATACTTGTGCCTGATATTGAAAATAAAAATAAGTTTTCATGTCTAAGCATAAGGCTAACAGTCTGAAAAAGTTTAGTTAAAAACAAGTTTAGTTAAAAACAACATATCTCATGCATTTGGAAAGTAAGTACCATATTGTTTATCAATAATCTATTATAATTCTTATCATTCTTGTCAAGTTACATCTTACTTTATTACACTATATATAGTAACAGCTAGCCCCTGCTTTCTGAGCAAGAGACAGCTCAAAAAAACTAATATCTATACTCTTGCACACACACTGTTATACCTCATTTCCTTCGAATCTCCTTCTTGTTAATCCTGTTTATTGGTGATACATGCAGATATATCAGAACCTACCTGTTATGTGATCTTAACAACCTAGTCACTGTCTATTTCCCTCTTCTTCTGTATGTGTGTGTGTGTGTGTGTGTGGTGTGTGTGTGTGTGTGTGTGTGAGTGTGTGTGTGTGTGAGTGTGTGTGCATGCATGCAGTGATAACTGCATATTGTGATCATTTTAGAATAGAGCCTTTTAGATAACAATAAGTAGTTGATGATATTAAATAGAGAATATAACAATATCCTGAATGTATTTAGGACCTACTAATTTTGATAATATTACCTGAGATTATTATAAGCAGCTACCAGTGTATATCTCTTAATTGCTGAAATTGCTATATGAGTGAATCAAAAGCCTAGAATTTCATACCACTTGTCTTTATCCACTTCTATAGCAATCTCAGTTACTAGTAAGTGTGTGTACACATATATATATAGACACACACACACCCTGCTTACACACAAACATATGCATGTATTTATATATATATATGGATGTAGGCACATCAATGTGGTAAGAAGTTTGCTTTTCAACAAGGTTCTGAGCTCAATCTCACTATTTGGTATGTTGGACAAATGCCTTTTACTATAGCCAAGTATATATATATATATATATATATATATATATATATATATACATTACCACACAACACACACAATGGTGTGTGAGTTAGAAGAATGTTAGAATTCTTCTTTTGGTGAAGTTGTTCATATCTGGATTTAGCTAAAGAACTTTATTGAAGAATTTTTTGTATTAAATCCTAACAAGACAGATGTCTCCAAACATCTTTCAGGTGAGATGGCAAGAAAGACTCACAAACAAAGCTTTTTTGTGGAAACAGGCAAACCAGTAACCTATCAAAACCTAGATTGAGAGAGGAAATGGTAAGCCGTCTGATGGACAATCTAAAAAAGAGAAGCAAGAGTAGCAGACCAAAAACAACATGAAGATCCCTGAACTGAAGCTCTGGTAAGCAATGACACCTTGCCACAACTGCAAACCACAACCAAATACTGAGACTAATGGAGATATCTCACTGGCCTCTATACTCTGCATGGAGGAAGAGGATGAAGACGAATGATTAGATGGAGGTAGGTGAAAATGTACTACAAGATGGACACAAAATGAAATTCTCAATGAAATTATATTTGCCTCTTATTTAGAGAAAGAAAGCAAAAAAGTCTAGCAGAAGAGTGCAATAACTTTAAATGAAAACTAGAAATAAAGGTTTCAAATTTCAGATTTGGTATGATAATGGTTTCAAATTTGAAAATAAATCATTTTACAGTAAAAAATGTAACAAACACATGTAAAGTTGGTCTTACTAGCATATATTACATTTTCAACACGCATGCACGCACACAAGACAAAACAAACGCAGTGAAGTACCAAAGTAATCCAGTTATCAACAAATAAAATATGAACGAAATGGTTGACGACTACGGTAGAAATAATCGAAGGAATTTCTTAAAATAAGGTATGTCCGTGTGTCGATAATAGATACTGAGTTGTAACGTTTGAGGGCAAAAGATGGTAAAGGTGAATTTCTTTGAAGAGAAATATCCAAGGAAAAACCGATTTCTATTTACCAAAATGAAAGGTGTGTATGTGTGGAGGGAGAGAGAAAGAGAGGGAAAGAAGAATAAGAGAAGAAGAGAATAGAATAGATACATCGAAAGTGAAGTGCTTTTCTTTTCTTTTTTTCTCCACTGAATGCACCCGTTCTGTAAGATGTTCATCATTAAATACTTTCGTTCAGTTCTTCGAAATCATTCCTACGAATGTCAAGTTGATAATCAATAATATCAATCACTGTTACAGGAACGAAATGGTATTTCTAGAACCATGCATTGCGTATGTGGTGAAGTGAAGGGGATGCAAAAATAATACAATTTATGTTGCTATGGATACTTAAAATAACCGTTCCCTCTAAGCTGTGTGCGTGCGCGTACGACCTTTTTGTAATCAGCATACAAAAAAAAAAAAAATTAATGGTCATTCTTATATTATACATTCAGTGCGTATAGTTTTATCATGGGATAACTTTTACAAAGCGTAAGATTTCTGTGAACATTGGGGTACTAAAAATTGAAGGAGCATAACAATCCCCTGTGACAGATTAATCGGAATTACTTGTATAAGAGCTATACAATAATAGTAGCACGTTCAAATTCAGCCGAGGTCGACTTTGCCTTTCATCCTTTCGGGGTCGATAAATTAAGTACCAGTTACGCACTGGGATCGATGTAATCGACTTAATTCGCTTGTCTGTCCTTGTTTGACCCCTCTGTGTTTGGCCCCATGTGGGTAGTAAAGAAATAAATAATAGTAGCACGTATTTTATCGAGGGAAAGTTACTCTATATTGATGATAAACTAGGTGAAAGCAGCGGTAAATATGTTGGATAGATCCTTAATTTTCAAACGAAAATATTAAAATAGGCAAGTATTGAATATCAAAGTATTATTTTTGGGGGCTGTAAATTTCACGAAATAAAAAAAAACTTTCATTTTTTTTTACGTGTCGATACTTAAGGTCTGTCAACAAGTAAATTTAAACTTATTGACTGAACTGTCGAAGTTCAAAGGTTATACTGGCTTTTACCTTGACCCTACGAACCAACTGAGCACCTGTATATGGTCACTTGATCAGCCAGTAAAAGTAGCCAAATTTCTCTAAAAGCTCATACTAAACATCATAAAAAGGGGGAAAAAAAAAAAACTTAAACAATATAAAATAAAAGACAAAACAAAAACAAACCCCTGATCTATTCTTACAAAGAGTACGCGTGAATAAAATACGGATGGTAACTAGTAGGAATACAGCCTCCACCCTTTTTTCAGTATCGAACCATCAAGCTAGGTAGGAAGAGGGCATTTGCTTAGTTCCCCTCTACAAATTCCACTCGTACTTGCCCAAAATACCTCACAGTAGGTTCGAACCGGTAACCACGTGATTCTGGAGAGGGCTTCTTAATTACTGTAACTTCTGACTGCAGATACGACAAAGGCTAACTTAAAGCTAAACAACAACCTCCGACATAACATACACCCCAGTCAACGGAACTGAGATGGAAACGGCTCCCACTTCATAAGTGATCGTTAATGTTAAAGCAGTAGAGTTAGCGGGGCAAATATAAAATACGTCTGGTAAAGATATACTACTTTGTTCTTCCAGCAGAATTTAGTATGGACCACCACTGGATGTATTATTTTCTAAAGATCAAGTTAAGTCCAATATTGAAGAAGGTAACTTGAAATGAAAAACATTGACTAAGGTATAAAATAAATCAGACAATTCTCTATTATTATTCCGAGGACAACTCAAAACAGATACCAGTCCAAGTACTGGGTCGATATATTTGACAGTACTTTCCTTAAAAGTTTTGGGTTTTGTACCTAGAACTATTAAAAGAAATCATTCTACAACGCAAAAACCAACATCAAAAACTCCACGTTCACCTTCTCCTAGAAAGCCACGGGGTTTACAGTGGTGAGAAGATCCATTAAAGATCTAATCAGACATTGCCTCTTTCTCCAGACTCAGCAAAAGAATAGTAATGTTATTAATTATAAAATAACACTGATAGCGAAACTCTTATCGGCAGTTTACTAACAGCTATATGAACAATGAAGAGGGTGTGGGCTGCTACCAATACAATTGGATCGATACCCGAACCGCTGACGTGCACATTTAGAAATAAACACCTTCATTAGCGGGGAAGATGATCAGAGATATGGATTGGGGGAGATCCTGGTAGTTTCTTACTCATGTAGGGCCGGATTCTCCTATTTGTTTTCTTGTTTCTTTAAATTATATCTTTTTTAACAATCATATTTGTATAATTTTATAATTACTTGTAGAAATTATTTTATGTAACTTTAAAATCTTTAACACGTCTTCATATACTGTATGAAGTACCAGGCCCCTTCTTTCCTCATTTATATATAACTTTGTTGTACTTTATATATTTGTACTCCCGTTGTAACAAATCTATTGTATGTATGAATGGGCCCTTATTACAAATAGAAGAAATCATGGTAGAATCGTTAGGGAGTTGGACAAAATGCCCAGCAGCATTTCTTCTGTTTTTTTTTGCGTTCTGAGTTCAAATCCCACCGAGGGGTCAAAATTACTATTTATCCACCCGGGGATAACATAACGTACCAGTTTAATACTGGGTTGACGGTATCGACTAATCCCCTCCCTTCAAAATTGACGGTCTTGTACAAAATCAGAAACAAGCATTGCAGTATTTCACCGCGCTACGTCAAATTTCGCAGGGGTCGACTTTGCCTTTCATCCTTTCGGGGTCGATAAATAAGTACCAGTTACGCACTGGAGTCGATGTAATCGACTTAATCCTCTCCCCCAAGCTGCCCTTGTGGCAAAAAATTGAAATTATTATTCAAATTCCGCCGTGGTCAGTTTTGCCTTTCATCCTTTCGAGGTCGATAAATAAAGTACCTATCAAGTACTGGGGTCGATGTAATCAACTGTTCCCCTCCCCACAAATTTCAGGCCTTGTGCCTATAGTAGAAAGGATTATTATTATTATTATTATTAAGGCGGCGAGCTGGCAGAATCGTTACCGCGCCGCGCCGGAGAAAATGCTTAGCGGCATTTCTTTCGACTACGTTCTGAGTTCAAATTCCGGCGAGGTGCACTTTGCCTTTCATCCTTTCAGGGTCGATAAATTAAGGACCAGTTGAGTGCTGGGGTCGATGTAATCGTCTATTCCTCTCCCCCAAATTTCAGGCTTTGTACCTATAATACAAAGGATTATTATTAAGGCAGCGAGCTGGCAGAATTGTTAGCACGCCAAGCGAAAAAAAAAAAAATAATAATAACGGTATTTCGTCCGTCTTTACGCTCTGAGTTCAAATTCCGCCCAGGTCGACTTTGCCATCATTTTTTTCGTGGTCGATGAAATAAATACCAGTTGCGCACTGGAGTCGATGTAATCGACTAGTCTCCTCCCCCGAAATGTCAGGCGCTGTGCCTATAATAGAAAGGATTATAGTAAGAGCAGTGGGTTGGTAGAATCTGGAGTGTGCCGGAGAAAATGTTTTCATGGCATTTAGTTACGTCTTTTAAAATTCCGAGATGAAATTCACTGGGGGGGGGGGGGGGGCAGAAATCGATTACTATAACTGAGTACCAATTAAATATTGGATCGATAAATTGACTTCAGTTACCCCTTCACCAAACATTGTGCTTATGTTAGAAACCATTGTTATAATTTCTAATTTTACAGCTAGAAAAAACAACAAAAAAACCCTCAAAACATTAAGAGACAAACAAACAGATAGGAAACACTGGGCACTCACCTTTCACATCAAACCTATAAAACATTACTAACTGTAACTGCCAAAACACAAGTTACGCAAGACAAATTTAGGAAAAGTGACATCACCAATACATTGTGATTGACAAATGATAGTCACGCCTTCCAAGGGAGACAACACAATTGGGCAAAATGGAGAAGTGGCGATCGTACGATTGTTTATCAAAGGAACAAGGCAATGCCACCTGTCCGTCTATCTGTCCCTGTCTCTAGGAGTGGGTATAACTGATTTAATAGATTGCCTACCCACACCTCTTTTGTACAGACCGGTATTTTACTTTATCGAACCCTAATGAACAAAACGGCAAAATCGACCTCAGCGAGAATTGAACACGCAATACGATGGAACGTAAACAAAACATTTCGTCCGTAGGTTTACTTGTTCCACCAAATAGTAATTCACGCAAGTATTCGTGTGCTTTTGTTTTTATTTAATAGCGGATGCTTGTCTTCGATAAGCAATTGTTTCTACTTACGAAGAGAATTAAGTATTTAATATCATGTCTCATCGAGCCGGCATGATTTAATGGAGATTTAGTAGCTATTTCTAGCAGATTGAGTGACTTCATGAATGACGTGTAAAGAATTCTTGTTGGCGATAATATTGTTGTTGTTTAGCTCTCCAGGAAAACCCTGACCAAATGCATCCAGCTGTGAGATTTCCAAATTAAGGGTATATAGAACTACATAATCCAAAGTATCTTCTTTATGTAAGATGTTAGGATGCGGTGTGATGGAGATTAGGCTGAAAGTTCTGATCAAAGTGAAGAAACCTCTCTGTCTTGCTGATATAGGGTAACTGGGTATTGCATAGAAACAAACAGGATGACTGACTCCTTTAAGTCTATACTAGATCAATGGTGAATGGTGCCATAATGAAAAGGCAACAGAACCGTTAGTCAGTTTTAGATAATTCTTGTTGAACTCATAAAATTCTGCAGGGGATAAACTTAAATTCTCTCTCAGCTACCTATACACCCACACATCCACCCGCCCGCCTGCCTGCTTACCTGCCTTCCTGCCTACCTACCTACCTACCTACCATGTGTGTATCTATTATATATTTTTATAAATAACAATTCTTTATGCCAACCAATCAAGGGCTGAATTAACTATTTTAATTATTTCCTTAAATAGCTGTTTTGGTTAGTGCTAATAGAAAATAAATTAGTTAATTAGGAATAGAATTTAAAAAAAAAAAACCCAGAAATAACATGATTTCAAAAATAAGTTCAAGGTTACATTTATTTTTATGTGTTAGAGGAGAAGTGTCCTTATTTTGAAAGGCTTAGGACCTTTGAGATAGGCAGAAGGAAAACAGTTATCAAGCCTGAGTCCTTGCAACTGATTAGACTCTACTAGATATCTGTGGTGTTAATAAGGGTACTAGTCTACCATCTCTGGGAACACTGATAGGATTAAACAAATGCAGAGTTAGCTTCAATCAAATGATAGGAAGAAAAGAGAAGAGAAACACAGAAAATGAATTACAGCAAAATATCTATTAATTTTCAATATATTCTCATAGATTCAAATGTGAATCACAGATTTTTTTTTTTG
The DNA here is from genome assembly GCF_006345805.1 of Octopus sinensis. Lineage (NCBI taxonomy): Eukaryota > Metazoa > Mollusca > Cephalopoda > Octopoda > Octopodidae > Octopus > Octopus sinensis. Next base: position 33,389,907 of record NC_043008.1, read on the forward strand.
TCATCAGAGATCAACTCTCTTTAGATGATGTGTGTTCATAACACATGATTCATTGATGTGAGGGGACTTAGAGACATTGATGTTTTAATTTTGTCTCCTCAGTCAAAGCTACCCTACTAGATCATTCTTGTTTCTAGAAATCAGGAAACAAATTATTTGTTGTTATGTGCTGATGTCTGCCAAACAGATAATAATTTGTGAGGTGCACCCAGAACATCAAGAACCCAAACAATAACCTATTCATATTTAATACACCCTGGCAGATTCAGCCAGGAATATCTCATTGCTGTTATTTTTTTTTTCATCATTGGAGACCATCTCCTCCTGTTAGATGTGTATATATAACACATGCAATTCATTGATGTAAGGGCACTTTGTGACTGACACCAGGGCATTTCAACTGGATGCTCACTGTTTTGCATGCACTTCATGAATTAATATTGGTTTACCATGCATCAGCAAATAATTTTGTGTGCTGATTTCTATAAATAAGGGGTATCTTTGACTGAGGAGACACACAGTAAGGCTAAAACATGACACTGTTCCAAAGTGCCCTTACATCAATGAATTACATGCATTATGAGCACATGTTTAAAAAGAGGAAATGTTCTCTGGTGAGGAAAAACAACAGTGATCAGATAATGGTTGACTCTACAAGAACATATTGAGAATGAATAGATATATCATAGTTTGAATTTTAGGGGTTCTAAGGAACCTCACGAATTATTTTAACGTGCACACATAGACACACTATCAATACTTATAAATCTCTGCAATTCAGAATGATTTCCTGAGAGAGTGAAGAAAAAACACGGCAGATAATTCAAAACAAAATGTCAAGATTATTTTGTTACAAACCCCAAGAGAAAAAAATTGACAATTACATTTTCAGACCTAAATGCATTAAATGCTCACTGCAGGAAATAAGAATTGATGTTGTATACATGTTTAAGCAAAGAACATGGAAACTAAGAATTAAAGTTACGTATAATATATAAAGGAAGAAGTAAAACTTAAAGCTACATATAAGAGTTTAAATATACAAGAAAGAAACTAAGAAGTTAGGATCATCATCATCATCATCGTTTAACATCCACCTTCCATGCAAGCAAGGGTAGGACTAAATATATATCATATTAAAAGCTAAGTATAAAAGCTAAGTATTAAGGCTGTATAGAGTCGCTTTGTAACTCGGCTGCTTAAATAAAGAAAATATATTTTAAATAGTTATCTCCAAGATATGTCCCCCAAAAATCTTCTTAGAATATTGACTATATATTTTTAAAACAATAGGCCAAACGAGAGACAAAGGCTCCTACAAATATGTGGTGGTGGTCATTGTGATTGTCATAGTGGGGTTATTCAACCTGTTAGACATAACAGCCAAGTCACTCTCAAATTACTCTCTAGTGCCTTGAGAAAGGAGGGACACATTTGATAATGGAGTCCTAGATATGTGATGCTTGAAAAAAATAACTGGATGGTCAAAGCTGGAATACCTAAGATTTGATGGCTGATTTGGAATTAAAAAGATAACAAGTTGAGGGAGCAAGTCATATTTATATCAAAAACAGAATGTAACAGTTTGTCAGAGTTCCACAAAGAAATTCATAACTTTAAATAAACTAAAAAGACATGTAAATAATGTTTAACATGTACTGAATTGTTTAAATTTTATTATTCAGTTCAAACTTTAAAAGAAACAAGTTCCAAGGTATTCAAGCTACAAATTTTAACAGGTATCAACTCTGAGTAAAACTGGTACTAGAAGACAAATTTTAGAGGAGGTCTATAGTTAATTATATTGATCCTTCTGGGAGGCCTGCAAAGCTTTGAAGGCAAAGCCATCAATGACATTCCAGGTGTCGAAGGTTCAAATCTCAAATTAATCCAAATTGCTGATTCTGTCATTCACAGCCAAATAAGAATGAAATTATTCTTATTTAAACAGCATACTGTACAAATAGTTACAATCTTACAATTTGACTAAAAACTTATTCTCACTGTTAACTGATCAATTCTTTCTAATTTTCCTTCTCAAGAAACGAATTGCATCGGGAGATAACTCGTGTTTTACAATAGGACCAATAAGCCAAGTAGGAGTTGCCTCCCTTATACAACGCCCTGCCAACTGTTTCAAAACTTTCTCCCAAAATCTCACTGAGATTTTCTGCGACAGTTTTAAAAGATCCCTTCTGTCTTCTGCTGCGACTTGCAAAGTCCATGTCTCCTATCTTTATTCTACAAAACTAATCGGCTTCGATAAGTTTGTGTGCCCTGAACAGAGGTGACAACTGATATTTACATAGGACCTGTTTTTCGAATGATTGAGAAGCATTTGGAGAAGTTATGAAAGTGGTCACTGTATTTCGCTGAACATGCATACAAACTTGTAGGAATTTTATCCTCCGATTAATTTTCTGTCTGATTTCTTGTGTGACATGGTTCCGGGTTCAGTCCCACTGTGTGGCAACTTGTGAACGGATTTGGTAGGCGGAAACTGAATGAAGCCCGTCGTATATGTGTATATCTATGTGTGTGTGTCTTTATCTGTGTTTGCCCCCCCCCCTCCATCACCGCTTGACAACCGATATTTGTGTGCTACGTCTCCGTAACTTAGCGATTCGGCAAAAGCGACCGATAAAATAAGTACTAGGCTTACACAGAATAAGTCCTGTGGTCGATTTCTTCGACTAAAAAAAAAAAAACCTTTAAAGCGATAGTCGCAGTCAAATGAGGGAAACAAGTAAAAGAATATATAGATTATAAGTTATTTTATAGATTCTGTGTACAGACTTCGCACGGATTACTAAAAAGTCAAACGCAAACACTACCGACTTACGTGGAACACAGCGAACACTCCTCACTCACAAAAAAGGAAGAAATGAAAACATTTAAACATAATGATATCCATTCCATCAACCACAAACATATACAAGCCAATGAGGATTCTTCACATAGTTGTTTAACCTGCAAGAAATAATAGGTAAATCTCTCTAATCAAACCCAAGTGTAGTCGTAAATATACTATGAAAACACAAACCAGTGTCTTTAATCATAAGGGAGCCAATAAGATACACACATAAATATCTAAAAAGTTTTAAAACGAGTTACTTCCCTTAGACCTAATCCTTTCTCTGTCACGGAACTTTTCCTAATCGTTCAGACTACAAGCAGCTAATTTAAAAGAAATTCTTAATTGTTCAGATAATGGAATGATAAGTTATCCCACCGTATACATAGCTCATTTAAAAGCGCAAATTTAAAAGTCAACGGCGAAAAACTCCTTTTAATACCAGAAGTGAATTAACTGTGCATAAAAATTCTTACAGGTGCATCAATGCAGAGAAACATACTGCAAACGAATTTCCCATATCAACAAATATGCACCTTATATTAAATTACAGATTTTTAAAAATTTTAATTTTCATGAAGGTTTTTACGTCTGTGTCCAAATGTCACGTAGGTTGACTTTGCCTTTCATCTTTCCAGCATCAATAAAATAGGTACCAGTTAAGCACTGGAGTCATCAACTTATACTTCCACTTAAAAATTGCTGGCCTTGTGTCAAAATTAGAGAAAAAAATTTAGGCGTGGCCATGTGGCTGCTCAACCACATGATTCTATGTTCAATCCCACTGTGTGGCACTTTGTGCACTATGGCCTCGGTCTGACCAAAACCTTGTGAGTGGATTTGGTTGAAAGAAACTGAAGGTGGCGAGCTGGCAGAAACGTTAGCACGCCGGGTGAAATGCTTAGCAGTATTTCGTCTGCCATTATGTTCTGAGTTCAAATTCCACCGAGGTCGACTTTGCCTTTCATCCTTTCAGGGTCAATAAATCAAGTACCAGTTACACACTGGGATCGATGTAATCGACTTAATCCCTTTATCTGTCCTTGTTTGTCCCCTCTATGTTTAGCCCCTTGTGGAATAAAGAAATAAGAAACTGAAGGAAGCCCAGAGTGTATGTATGTAATCTAAGCTGTCAAATCAAGAAACGAATATGCCACCTTCGATCCACAGATTATAAAAACAAAGAAAATTCTCTGTATGACTTGGTTTCATTTTGCTTTTTCATCTGAATAGGACTATTTTTTTAAACTTGTGATTTACTCACACACATACATATACAGAAAGATGGATATATCTAATTCAACAGTATAGAATATGAAGATATAATATAATATATTAGAGTTAACATTTAAAGTTATGTAGCATGATGCATTCTTAATTTTGTTAGACATGATAATTTCTATTGCATTTACAGAAATCAGGTTTTCGTTAATTAGGAATAAATTACTTAAAGACAGAATAAATGTAATTTTGTTGACAAAATTCACAAATCTGCTATTTTACATATTTAACTCACATTTTAAAAATCATTGATTGTAGTGCTGATCTCAGTTTTATTCCATTTCTACGCAGAACATTCGAACTTAAATAAATTGATTCTTTGGGCAGTGACTTGTTCAAACATCTCAAAGTTTAATGAAGAGATTGCTTTTATTTTCATGTTAGATATGAACTTTGGACTGTGTTGCCAATCCTGGTATCTGCTATATCTGATTACCAACACAGATTTCTTAGTACAAATTAAGTAAGCAACATATCTTGTTTAACAACAGAGATTTTTAAGTACGTATTAAGAAAACAATATATTTGATTACTAATACAGATCCAACTAACTGGCAATTAATTCCTCCTCAAGAAATACCAATTCATCCACTACACCATTCCCACCCACTTTACACAAGTTCCAGAGATTGGCCACCATACTCAAGACAAATATCAAATAGCATACAACATTAATTTCTGATTTATTAAAATTATTTCTGCCACTAGATGACATATTACAATTATGCAATGAGAATGAAACACCTTCATAAGACAAGGGAAAATAATTTCAAGAATTAAGAATTTTCTAAATTAATAAACCATTAAACAAAAGACAGACTTACTGCCAGGAGACAAGACAGCAGTTGTGGACATGGGTTTCTGCCTCAATTGATTATATCAGCACAAAAATTTTTATACTTTATTGCCAGTAGCCAAAGGACTTATACAAAAAGGGTAGAATACATTTATGGTCTAAGAAATTTACATAATTTCAACAAAAACAAGCTAAGTGAAATAACTAAATGTGACCAGAGACTTCATTCAGAATCTCCATGACCCAAACAAAGGAGCCTCCACGCCATCATTTGACTTGCTAGAAATAGCAAACAATTTTTTTCTCAAACCATATTCTATCATGTTTGGTTGTTTGTTTGTTGTTGCTGGGTATGGCAGCAATAGTAGCATTGTTTCTTGTTTTGTATGATTTTCACTGCTAATTTTCTTGCCAATGATTTTATAAGTGAAGATGATAAATGCGAAATTTCCAATAAAGGTCTAACTAGTATATTATAAAATTCAATCATTTTCACTAAAGTCAACTTGAATCTTCTTTTGAATTGCCTGGATATAACAATTCTGAAGAAACCATGTCCCCACACCCAGAAGAATCTTTTAAAGGAATTTATCCAAAATACAGTAAATTCATGTCATCCTCATCATTTAATGTCCACTATTCTATGCTTGCATGGGTTGGACAGAATTTGTTCAGGTGGATTTTCTATGGCCCGATGCTCTCACTGTCACCAAACTCACTAATTTCCAAGTGATGCCATATTCCCTACGGCCAGATATGCTTTCATGGAAGACTGGAAATGAAGGACATTGCTTGTATGACAGTGATATTCATTTACAACTATCACAGGAAGTCAAGGAGACAGTAGCATGCACACACACATGCATATGCACACGCACACATATGATGGGCTTCTTTCAGCCTTGTGGGTAGATTTGACAAATGGAAATTGAAGAAAGCTTGCCATGTGCTGCACATGCGTGCATGTGTGTGTGTGCATGTATGTATGTATATATATATATATATATGTGTTTCTGTCTCCTTGTCTTGATGTCATGTGATTGTTGTTATAAATGTCACTGACAAACAAACAGGAGCATTCATTTCCAATATTCTGCGTGAACATATCCGACCATGGGGAAATATTAACCTTGCTTGGAAATAAATGAGGGTTGGCAAAAGAAAAGGTGCCAAGCTGAACAAAATCTGCTTTAAATAAACATTCAATCCATGTAACCATGAGAAAGTGGCTGTTAAATGATGACAATGATATATGCATGTGTGTGTGTGTGTGTGCACATGCAGGTGCATCTATCTATGTGTACCCTTATCTATACCTCATGTGATGGTTATAAATAAGCATCACCGTCCAGTCTTCTGTGGAAAACATGTCTGGCCACGGAAAATATTGCCCTGTTTGGAAATAGTTGAGTGTTGGCAACAGGAAAGGCATCCAGCTGTAGGAAATCTGTCTCAATAAATTCCGTCTAATCCATGCAAGCATGGAAAAGTATACATCAACTGACGATGATGATGGTATTTCAAAATATTTTATTTATTTCTCAAAACGTAAGAGTTTACAATGGTTCTGAATTAAGTGACTTTCTCTCTCTCTCTCTCTCTCTAGATATATATATATATATATGAAAAGAATTGACTTACCTGTGCACTATTGTTGTGTTAAGGCACAAGAGGAGTGATAGGTTTTGGACAGACTAAAAGGTCATTTCAATCTTGAAGCAATAGTGGACTGGACTGACCAACCACAACTGTAATATGTTGTGGATCGAAACATGGGACAGCTACAAATAGAAAAACAAAACAAAAATATATTTGCTGCAATTTATTTCGACATTTCACTAAAAATAAATATAAATTTCTTTCTGCATGTACATGTTAATAAGATAGGCATTATAGGGGAAAAAACAATAGTGTGATTTCAAGGAAATTTGGTTACTATTTCTAACACTTTGAATGGGTACATAATTCCCTCAGTGGGTTGTATATGTGTTTGTGTGTGTTTGTGTATGTATATATGTATGTATATGTGTGTGTATATGTGTGATATATATATATATCCTTTTACTTGCTTCAGTTATAAAAATGCTGCCATGCTGGGGCAATGCCTTGAGGAGCAACAAGCTGGCCTCCATGCCGATGGCACGTAGAAAAGCACCATTTGAGCGTGATCGTTACCAGTGTCACCTTACTGGCACTTGTGCTGGTGGCTCATGAAAAAACATTCGAACGAGGTCGTTGCCAGTGCCACTGGACTGGCTCCTGTGCAGGTGGTACATAAAAAGCACCATTGAGCGTGGCCACTGCCAGTACTGCCTGACTGGCCTTCGTGCCAGTGGCACATAAAAACACCCACTACACTCTCGGAGTGGTTGGCGTTAAGAAGGGCATCCAGCCGTAGAAACTCTGCCAGATCAGATTGGAGTCTGGTGCAGCCATCTGGTTCGCCAGTCCTCAGTCAAATCGTCCAACCCATGCTAGCATGGAAAGAGGATGTTAAATGATGATGATGATGATATAAATATAAATGTATGATATATATAAATATGTGATATATATATATATATATATATGATATACAAGCAGTATAACCTGGCTTTGCCTGGGATTAAATTAGGATCATTAAGCTAATCAAATTCTTTATTTCAAAACAAACATGGACATTAAATTGGGCGAAATCCATTGAAATTGGTTTATATATATATATATATATACACATATATATATATTATAAATGTGTGTGTGTGTACACACACACACACACATTTATATAATATATATATATGTATATATATATACACCTCCCTTGTTCACACAAGGGAGGTGTATGTTAATCTTGTCTTATTTAAATTAATATTAACTCCTACTTCCATTTCTACAACAGATTGTTTTATGGCACCAGCTGTGTGAACAAGAATACCTTCCACGTCAGCACTTAACACTGTAGGAGTTGTGAGTCAGGTGTGAGCACATTCTGATCATTATCAAAAACCCCACAGGGACTACAACAAAGAAAACCATTATGTGGTCATTGCATGTGCTAGAATTAGCAGCCAAATAACCCTCAAGTTACCCCTTACTATTTCAGAAAAGAATACATTAGGTAATGTGGCCCTTTATGTACTACATGTCTTACAAAAGGATGAGATAATCGAGCAAGGCTAATTTGAGACTAAACAACTATAACTGCACTCAACTTGCAAGAAATAATCACCAGGGTATAGAATGTTTAGGAAAACAAAGAAATTGTACTAGCTAGAATGATACAGGTCTGTTCAAAGCATGGCTTACTTGAAGCTTAAAAAAAACTAACAAGGAACCTTAGCAATCTACCACAGTGGTTCTCAACTAGGGTCCAAAGAATATATTTTATATTCCATATAAAATTTTGTTGTTAAAATATATATGCAATAAATTGGACATACTTCTACAGTGCACAAAATATTTTAACAATTTTTTAAAATACAGTTCCTGATAATATTTAATTACAAAAATATAATAGGATTTTTAAATCATCAAATGGCTGTGGGGCTCCATCTGAGTAAAATAGGAATCAAAGGCGTCCATAGGTAAAAAATGGTTGAGAACCATTGATCTACTAAAAACAGCAGCATAATCTCCTTCAATTCACAACCTACTATTTTAGAAACATTGTATGATTGATTTAGTTTTGAAGATATTATGCCTAAGAGGAGACCCCTTTAACCCTTTTGCTTTATTTCTATTGAGAAATACCACTGTTATTTCAGTTAATCATGAAAACATTGAAGAATTTAGTAAATTACTTTTGTCAGTATTAAGCTAATGTTTGGGACATAAATTAATTCTGCTCGAGATCTATGATATAAAATTTCCATTTTTAAGTGATCCAAAAACCTTCCAGCAAAATTTCATGTCAATTTATGTTCTGAACACCAGATTAATAATGATAGAGCTATTTTACTAATTCTTCGTTATTTTGATAATTAACTGAGACAAAAGCAGTGTATTCCCACAGAAATTTGATAACAAAATTATTAACATGAAAGGTTAATGGGTAGTTTTAATTTAATTGTTTAGTATTTATATAAATCATACCTGGCCCAAATATTCTACCTGTTTTAGATTTAAACTGGCCAGATCTGGCCTCTCATGCCTATCTTACAATGTCATTCTAAAAATAGACTACCATATCATTGAAATCTCAAAGCTACAATATAATGCATGATTAATTGAAAATAATGTGAATAAATCAGCATTACATTTGACAGAGTAATCCGAATGCCAAAGGGTTAACTCAGCTTTAAAGGCGGCGAGCTGGCAGAATCGTTAGCATGCCGGGTGAAATGCTTAGCGGTATTTCCTCTGCGTTACGTTGTGAGTTCAAATTCTGCCGAGGTCGACTTTGCCTTTCATCCTTTCGGGGTCGATAAATTAAGTACCAGTTACGCACTGGGGTCGATGTAATTGACTTAATGCCTATGTCTGTCCTTGTTTGTCTCCTCTGTGTTTAGCCCCTTGTGGGTAGTAAAGAAATAGGTTAACTCAGCTTTAAAACAGGAAGTTTGGTATCATAGAGGTGGTTTAAGGTGGGTTAGTATTTAAAGGGCCAAAGGGTTGCTCAATCAGAGCTGACAAGCTACAAAACAAACAATAAAAAGAATCTTTTTCTCAGGTTTGTCTTTGTCAACATCAGCACAATAGACTGTAGGTGTTGTTAAGTAGTTGAAATGCTAAAGTGGAAGATGAGGGGTATATGCATGATGAAAGCAGTAGGGGAGATGGAGAGGATTTTGTTCAGCCATTTTCCTCACAGTCAAGAAGCAACAGTACAAAAAGACTGGGTAAGTTATATTTTTTACAGAGAAGCAAATAGATATATGGATGTTATGTTAGAAAACACAAATACCGTGATATATATATACCAAAAGAGAAAACTCTCATATAGTTATTTGATGATTTTGGCCTAATTTGGCCTTGTCAGTGATAGATACCTCAGCAATAGAAATAGCAATATACATAGAAATACAGAGCCAAAACAGGCATTGATGTCACTAAGAGCCAGTGATCTTATTAAAAAATAGAGTGACAGAGGCTCTATTTATTTTTTAATAACTACGTAGAGTTTATCTTACTGCTTTGGAGTAGTTAAAGAAGTCAAGATAAATGATAGAATAAGATGATGTAATCTATGGATATATTAAAGGGTTGAATATATTCAGTAAAAGAGAGAAAATATAATTAAACTTAAGGGAAAAAGGCAAACAGTCTGAGACTAATTGTCTGCTATAGTACACCAGCACATTCCTGCACCTGCACTCCATTATTAACTACAAGCCAACTAGGAAGCTCTATGTAATCACCTGACTTACTAGAAATAGTAGATAAATTTTTCTCAAGTCACTCATTATTATGTGTAAATGACATTTTGGATTACATGAGTCTCTTTTAGAAATAGCCTAATCTCCCTCAAATCAACTCCACTATTTTTTTTTAAAAAGGAAGGAATACACTGGATAAATGTGATGTTAATTCTTTTGAATCTTATGTTGGTCATTTTAAGATTCTTAGATCAGTTCCTCATCAGATTTTTGTTTTCTTTTATTACTTCCATAATTTCTAAGTAGTTTGCATGGGGAAAACCTGTCTTATTGTTGGTTGTTTCCCACCCTTTCCGAGTGACCTCCAATAGAAGAAAGTAAATATAGTCCTAGGTGTGCCTAAAATAACAGGATAGCCATGACTAAAACATGTTCAACCATGTGCTCTGCTCAATCGGGGTTGATGGAGGCTAAACAGCAATATGTAGGATTAATGGAGGTGAAAAAGAATATTTTATATCAGAAAGCATGGTTTTATGATTGCTGATAGAGTAAGACTGTCATCATAACTTAACTTCAATGATCATATGAAACATCAGAAAAGGCTTCTGCAGTTCTATGATGCAAAATCTTAATACCATACCACTTACTTCACAAACTTCAGAAAAACAGTCAGTCAACTGACCACTTAACACTCAACGGGGTGAAAAGGGAAGCTAAATTGACTTGATTTTTATAGGAAACTGATTGATAGTTGTAAGAGTTTTGAACAGTCTCTCTTTCTATCTATCTTTCTTGTAAGGAAAATGTCCCTCAAAATACAGAAATGGTGAGCAGTGATTGAAATGATGGAGTATATTGGGTGGTGGCATTCCTTCACTTTCCAGCTCCTGCAAGGTAGAGGACTTACAGTGTCAACCCATTCTTCTTCTAACTTCAGCACTGCAAACCATAGCATGGCCCTAGTTCCTGGAACCCACTTCCATCACTGGTAAGTGAGTGACCCTGGATTGAAAATTACCAGGAAACAAATGATGTTTATTTTTCATCTTCTCTGTTACTTCTTCCAGTCATTGGACTGCAGCCATTTTAGTTGAAGGAATCAACCCCATTACTTATTTTTTAAGCCTAGTATTTTACTGTCAATCTCTTTTGCTGGACTGTTAGATTAAAGGGGCATAAACAAACCAACAATTGTTGTTAGACAGCTGTGGGGGACAAGCACAAACGCACACACACACACACACATCATATATATAAAGCTGAAGTTGTCTGTGTGAGGCAGGTTTGGTAGCCTTCAACTAACACTATCTCCTCCAAGACCCTGCGGCGCAAGTTGACCAAAATTGAGAGTATGATAGAAGAAGGCTTGCTCTTCAATACTTAGAAGATAAAATTCAAATCGGACCAAGTTAACACCAAAAATTATTTACATCAAAAAGGTGCTTTTTTTCTATGAAAATCCCTATTTTTTACGATTTTTTTACTGCTGTGTCGCCATTTTTCGGTGTATTTCAACCAGAAAAATGTTCACTCAAAGAGAATAACAAGCTACATAATGCAAAATTTTTACTTTTCAAAAATTCCAATTCTAAAGGGTTGAAAAGAAAACAAGCCCAAGCAACGCTGGGCGATACTGCTAGTATATAGCTAATTAAAAAAAAAAACAAGGAAAAAGGCAACAAGAAAAAAAAAACAACATGCGGATGTAGCACATGTAAAGTATTAATAAGGTCACACAGAGAATGATAAAAGTGATTGTTTTATATTTTAAGCATAGCTCTTTGGAAATAGGAAACATAGGGAAATCCAAAGGAAAAGGAAGGAGAGGGAAAAATCGCCAACAGTCCACATGTAGTTACATTTTTGAAAAAAAAAATTTTTATGTGTCTTTATATTATATATATATATATATATAACAAAGATGGCTATACGCAAAATAAAACCATAAACAAAAAATTCAATTGCCACTAATTGTGAGCGAGAGTAAAGCTGCAAGAAAACATTTTCATATACTAACAGGGGAGATAACTGCCCCACAGTAAAACTAGATCATTATACGAGGCTAGTTTTGTTTGAAAATTACAAACTCATCAGTAGCGACAGCTACACATACATACATATATACATGCACACATGTGACAAGCTTCTTTCAGTCTATCAAATACACTCATAAGGTTTTGGTTAGTTCGGGGCTATAGTAGAAGACAAATGATCAAGGCGGGACTACACCCAGAACCATGTGGTTGGGTAGAAAACGTCTTGAAATAAAGAAAAAAGCACACACACAAAAAAAAAAAAACAGGTGTTCTTCAGAGACAACCTGCCTTGAGCCTTTTAGTTCCATGGATGAAGCAGGTCTCCAGTCAAGCAGCAAGCAACATGGGTATAGTATATTGTTGGTAGATGAGTTAAGTAACATGCTCATATATAAAAGCATAGGAGTGGAAGAATGTAGGTAGCTAGGAGTGATATCAGAAAGATAAGTAGGAAGCTGGATGTTAGGTATATGAAGCCAAGAAAGAAGCTGAGAATAAGAGGATTGTTAATGTTGGTATACAATGAAGATGAGAGTCATCAGATATTCAAAAATTACACAGCATTGTCTATTTGTATGAATCAGAATATCAGTAGAGAGAAATGTGTCTAAAATAAGTCTGGTGTACTTTCCTCAGGCATCTATGAAATGAATGCTAGAAGACATACTGGTTGTTGTTGTTTCACCCCAGGTTAGCCCTGTTTGAGCATAACTATGATCAAAAGTGGTCCAGCCATGACCATACTGTCATTTTGTACATGAGAGAATAATATTGTCCAAGGTGTCATTCATAGATAAGTAAGATGTGATAGAAAAAAAAAAAATTGAGGTGCTATTTCTAGTAAGACAAATGATCACAGAGCTCTCTGTTTGACTTGTAGTTAATAATGTTGTGCAGGTGCAGGAATGTGCTGAAGTACTATAGCAGCCAATTAGTCTCAAACCGTTTGCCTTTTCCCTTTAGTTTAATTATATCCTATCTCTTTGACTGAATATGTTCAACCCATTATATTTCCCATCTGCAGTCCAAGTCCCTATGCGAAAGTGTGTGTATATATCATGGGGAGGAGGAGGAGACGATACAGCTGTAGAAGGTATCCACCTGGTGGGGGACGATGGTGAGTTTAACGTGTTCACTAGCCATGGTATCTAGCCCAGAGGTGGAAAGCTTTTTATATCGGAATGCTGTATTGAAGTTAACTTATCTAACAAGGCTGCATTTCAAAAAAAGCCATTTGTACTGCTAAACCTTATTATTTTATAAAATGTAATTATTAAATATTTAAAAAAACAGAGTTTCAGAATAAGCACCTCCATCATAACCATTTCTTTTTACATTATATTTTCTAAAAATCTCTCAGGATTTCAATGGTATATTAAATACAACTTAGCTTACTTTTAAAGTGATTACTTGATATAAATGATAACAAGTGTAAAGGGATATAAAGAAGGAGTTAACAGAGATGCTTTAGGTAAAATTAAACCAACTAAAATATATTTCTGCAGAGGTACAGTGTGGCAATGTACTTAAGAAGCTTGTTCCTAACCATGTAATCTTGGGTTCAGCCCCACTGAACATAGGGCAAGTGTTTTCTATTAAAGTCAATGGCTGTCCAAAACTGCATGAGAAGATTTCGTAGAGGGAAACTAAAAGAAATCCCTTATATATATATATATGTGTGTGTGACTCTGTATTTGCCACCCACTACCATGATTGCTTGACAACTGATGGTGGTTTGGCAAAAGAAACTAAGAGAACAATTATTGGGCTTCAAAAATAAATGCTGGGACCAATTTGTTTCATTAAACTCATCATGGTGGTACCCCAGCACAGATGCAGTTCAATGACCGAAACAAGTGAAAAATAAAAGATAATTTTCCCCAAAAAACCTAGTAATTCTTTCAGAAGATCACAATTAGTCCTTTAAAAGGTCACATGTTAATCAACTCTGATATTAGCCTGTATTTAAAGTCTGGAGCTAATAGTAACATGTACCATGGGAATAGGTAGATCCTGCAGGGCTGAGACTCAATCAGATAAAGCTAGTGCATGTAGATTAAACCAGGCAGTTCTGGTACATATTCCCAACAGTTAGCTAATTTGAGATATTGTGGAACAATGTGTTCCACCCAGATACACTACAGCAGATGTTTCTTTTTATATGCTTGTTAGAAGAGAAGGAGTGATCCTGGCCTTTCCAGGTCCTCCTTGTTTGGTGAAATTGATATGATGACGTTTAGTTTAAACATCTGTCAGATATTGAACTCATCTCTCTCTCTGTCTCTCTCTCTCTCCCTCTCACACACATTTATATGTAAACTTTCATCAACATGTATTAAGTCTCACTGCCAAATTAACTTCTTGGGGGCCTTTGCAGTTATTTTTGATGAGAACATATACATCACACACATATGTGAACATGCTTACACACATGTGTGCATGCGTAGGCACACACACACACAAGAACAAAGATTTATCCAAGAGGGTTTGAAGTGCTTTATCACTCTGAAAGCACCTAATTTAATAGAAAGAATAAAAATCAATACACAGTTGTCATCTTCAAGAATGAAAAGGACGTCTTATAAGCTTGAAACAGATTCCACAAGAAGTATTTCAGAAGCTGATGCTATTCTATTCAACCCTAAAACTCCTATTTATTCACCAGAGTAGAGACCTGAAGGAAAAATACACAGCATATCAACATGAAGTTATGTATGGGTGTTTACTCTGTACACTCAGAAATCAAAGACAAAAGTTACTAGTAGAAAGATGTCTACTGGAAAAAGGTCAGGTTTGATATATCGAAAAAAGAATATGAAGGAATTCCATATTGTATACCTAAGCAATGCAAACTATGGGTGCACATTAGGTGTATTAGTAATATAGGCCAGATGGTAGAGAAGAAGGACTTTCTATGTAGCAGACATGCAGAAAGTCCCACTGCATGATGCCTTGAGCAAGTGTTTTCTGCTACAACCCCAAGCTATGACCAATGCTTTGTAAGTGAATTTTGTAGACAGAAACTGTGTGAAAGCCAGTCATATATGTGTGTGTGTATCTTTGTGTTTTCAGGTTCTGACAACCAAATCCACTCACAAGTCTCTGGTTGACACTTCCCCAAGGTGCCACACAGTAGGACTGAACCCAAAACCACAGGAATGGGAAGTAAGCTTCTCAACCACACAGCCACACCTGTATGGATGAACATAATCAGTAGATGCTCACAAAAATATCATATTACTTTTTTTATGATGTTTCATGAAAGTAATGTCATTCATAGGAAGGAGTGCACTGGGTTAAGTGGAATATGTGTCATAAAACTTCAACTACAGAGAAACTATGCATGCCACCCATATCACATATATTGTTAGAATAAACCAGCTCAAAGCAAAGTAACATGTGAAATCAAAATGAAGCACAGATGCTATACAAACAGCCTATATGGCACAATTCGGTGAAGAATGAATTCAGAACAGTAAAAGAAATGAGGAATACTATAAGCAGAAAATATTGATTTCTAATACTGGTTTCAAATTTTAGCACAAGACCAGCAATTTCAGGGGAGGGGTTAAGTAGATTACATTGACCACAATGCTCAACTGGTACTTATTTTATTAACCCTGTGAGGATGAAAGGCAAAGTCAACCTTGATTGATTTTGAACTCAGAACATTAAGACATTGAAGTGCTGCTAAGCATTTTGCCCAACATGCTAATGATTCTGCTGCCTCACTACCCTATATTGATTTCTAATATTAGCACAACACATTTTGAGGAAAGGTACAGGTACTTTATTTAATTGCACAACAACAACAGCAAACACCACCACCACCAGCAGCAAAAGGATAAAAGTCAAAATTGAACAGGGTGTAATGGGCTCTAACTAAATAACACAAAGTATTCTACTCGATACTCTTTGATTTAGCCCTTTTAATACCAGATACTTTTGAGTCTGCTGCTGGTTCTATGAAACAAGCTTCCTATTTTAAAGTGATCTAAATTAAAACCTTTCAGCAAAATTTTATGAAAATTTAAGTTTCAAACACCAGATTAATAAAGAAAAAGATTATTTTACTAAATCATTTTTTCAAGATTAACTGAAACAAAGGCAGTGTGTTTTAACAGGAATACGGTAACAAAAAAGTTAATATTTTCTATTGCAGCAACAACAGGTGTTAAACTGAAAGATTCCAATTAAAAAAAAACAAAAAACACTTCAACCATATCATAAAAGAGTAGAAAGTATATTTCACCCTTTAGCATTCACATTATTCTGTCAAATACAATGCTTATTTATTCAAATTATTTTCAATTAATCCTGCACAATCTTGTAACATCAAGATTTTAATGATATGATTGTTTATTTTTAGAATGACATTGTAGAGTAGGTATGTGAGGGTGCGACTGGCTAGTTCATACATAAAACAGAATATCATGGCTGGATATGGTTGGCTTAAATGCTAAAAGGTTAATGTAGATCACAAGGTAACAATTTGTACAAGGTTGTTCAAGGTCTAAATATAGCAGCCAAATTTCCCTCAAACTACACCATATCATCTTTAAAAAAGAAAGAAAGGAAGTTATATATTAGATAACGTAGTCTTAGATACATGATGTCTGAAAAAAGGCATGGTTAGCCATGGCCGGAACACCCAGAGAAAAACAATAGCAATACTGAAGATGCCACTATAACAGCCTTTCATACAAGTGAGCCATAGTTACTCAACTTGCTAGAAACAGCTGTTAAGTCTCCTTCAAACCACACCCTACTATCTTAAAGAACATATCAGATAATGTGAACTGAGCTATATTAGGTCTGAAAAATAAATATGATGGTTGTGGCTGGAAGGCTAGAATGCTTTTGATAATACATCTGCTCAATCAGGATGGAGTTGGGGCTAAACAACAAAAATTACCTGCAGATATGAATTTCATCTCTATCAAAATTAAAACTGGACATCTATTTGTGAAGGAGTGCTCATAAGATTATCATTCCATGTAAATACCAAAATGGACTTTATTATCATCAGCTGTGAGACAGACAGAAAAAACAATGGAAGCAATCCAAAAAGGTTGGCTCGTTCTTGGCAACAGAGAAGATATTAATACAGAGGGAAATAAATACAAGCAGTAGCCACATCAAAATCAATGTTGTAAATCTCACTATGGCTCAGACATCAAATAAACCTAAAATTATATTTTACTGAGAAATGGTAAATCTGCTGTTATTGATTATTAATCTCTGTGATGTTAATAGTATCAGAACTTTCTCATTATGTACCAAGAGGACTCTCTTTCGCAGATTTGTTATATATCACTATCAGATAAGAACATCATAAACAATAACCTCACAATTATTTTTGGGGCGCTTTCTGTAACACCTCAAGTGTTTCCTTCCTCAGTGACTAACTCTAAGGCTTTCATACAGCTAGATTTACTGGTGATTCACTTTTAAATGTCAAACATCAGTGGCCTCTGAGAGTCAAGGCATAAGTGTTCTTATCATAATTCCTGTTAGAAATATTCTACAAACATTGCTAACACTATCTTCAGTCTTTCAAATATTTTTCTAGTCACACAAACAACCAATTCCAGATTCCTAAATCCTTATTGTTTGGATGACTTTAGTAGAAATAATGAAAGATTTTTATACAGCCACAATAAAAAAAGAGGTCTTTTATCCTTGAGAATTTATAGACCTTGATACAAGCAAAGTCTTCCACAATTTTTATCAGAAGAACCTTCTGGCAAATTTGCTTAAGGGATTCCCAGATCTTTCATTTCTCAAATCAAAAGTATTTTTTCATCAGAGTACTCCACTGCAGTGTGTGTTAAATTAACTATTCAAATCACATTTTATCAGCTATGATGTACCTCAGAGTTTGATTATGAATTCTATATTTATTTTCTTATACATTGACTGACAATGTCATCATTGTCACCACTGGTACCACCACCAATGCTACACATCTAACTGATTAGCAAACTTTATTCATCCTCATGCTGCCCTTACTATTAGCCTATTTACATGCTATGTCCTCTCTCTGTCTCATACTTTTACTAGTTCTTGATCCTCTGAACTAGCTAGATTTTTGAGCCATCTACCTTTATCTCTCTCACCAACTCTACTATGTTACTCACAAAACCCTGTTCAAGCAACTCATCTAATCCTTACCACCAGCCCAAACTGCAATGCTCTGAAATTTTCTTCCAGTCACAGTTTTCTGACACATGTCAACCTACAGCAATCCAAGTTAAACATCAACCACACAGACCTCAATTGTCTGGTCAACCCTGCAATGGTTATGGGCACTAGCCATCTTACACTGCAAAGGCAATGGCTAATGATTCTCTCCCTTACACAATGTCACTGGTTCTTAAACAGTACCACATGGTTCTGGGCTCAGTCCCACTATATAGCACCTTCTACTATAACCTCAGGCCAACCAAAGCCTTGAGTGGATATGGTAGATCAAAACTGAAAGAAGCCTGCTGTGTGTGTGTTTACATCCCTGTCACTAAGCAGTTTGGCAAAAAAGATCAAAAAAATAAGTATCAGGCTTTAAAAGAAAAAGCATGAGAATCAATTCACTTAGCTAAAAAGATTCTTCAAAGTGGTGCCCCAGCATGGTCGCAGTCTAATGAGTGACACAAGTAAAAGGTTAAAAAGGTAAAAGTACACTGTAGAACAGATTTCAATAATACAACTTAAACTACTTTTGATGTCTTGAAAATCCTGTTATTCATAATTTTTTTTAATATCAAACAGCCATATTCTAAAGCATACAAGTTAAATTTTTCAAACAAATAAAGGTAGGTCAATATGTACACCAAGACCACTTTGGAGGACCAAAAATTCCATGTGAACTGCAGCAGTATTTTGAAAGAGAGTGATGATATTTGAACTGTTTGCACAGTATGTTTACATTAAATACTAAGTCGACTCGTATGCTGAAAAACAGAGTATGATTAAAAGCACTGATGCTGGTGCCACATGGAAAGCATTCAGTTCACTCTGTGGAGTGGTTGGCAATTAGGAAGAGCATCCAACTATAGAGACCATTCCAGAACAGACAATGGATCCTGGTGGGGCTCTGACCTTACCAGCTCTGGTCAAACCATCCAACCCATGCCTGCATGGAAAACACATGTTAAATGATGATAATGATTAATAAAACAATCTAAGCAATCTGGGTTTCTATATTTCATTTTCTAAAAAAAGTCTGTTTCCCAACTGTGTGGGTTTGGGTTCAATCCCACTGCATGATACCTTAATTGACTACCCCCAGGTAGAAGACTGTCATGTGTATGTGTGTGTGTGTGTGTGTGTGTGTGTGAGAGAGAGAGATAGTATGAGTTTGTATTGCCCCATGTCTTCACATATATTCGTTGGTTGCAAACAATAGCTTGCCAATGGTGTTGTTTGCTTATGAATTCACTGTGAAAGCACATCTGGGCTTCAGGTCATGACTGAACCATATTGTGTGATCTTTGTAAGCTAAAAGGTTCATTTATATAGGATGGTTTTCCTGGTTTTCCATGTGAACATATGCAGGCTATTTGTTGATGAGGAGATTATTACATCTGGAAACAAGTGGGAGTGGGCGAGAGTGGATGACACGAAGGATGTCCAACATAGAAAACTCTGCCCCAACATATCCTTGTCTGATTCACGCAAACATGGTAAAATAGATGTTATGATGATGATGAAGAAAAGAGTTTCGTTTTTCTTTTTTCAATTTTCTCATACAAGTGCACCAAGAATATTTTAGTGGATCTCCAGCATGCCAGCACATATTCTTAAATCTAACCTATATCATCAATATACTCCTTGATCTATATTTGCCAAAGTATTTAGTACATATACCCAGTACATAATAATTTATTCATATTACATATTCTTATCAGTGCAATTGTGTAACCTATCATTTTACAACCAATGACTATCAAAGACAGAGGTCACTGAATACAGTCTCAACTTACACTCAGCTTCTCTCATACATATTTGATAAGGAACAGATTATTTTTAAACATTATCAGTTGAAATGTGAATCAGTGATAACTGCGGTAATACAATTCACAGTTATGCCTCCTCTGGAGTTCTATATTCAGTTCTCTTTTGCTAAACTTAGTTTTAACCCTTTTGATACAAACCTGCCTGTGACTGCCCTTGTATGATGCAAACTTCTTTTTTAAAATAATCTAAATTAAAAAACATCAGTCAAAAAGTCCATGTTAATGTATATTCCAAACACCAGCTTAATGGTAAATTCATTTCACCAAATTCTTCATTATTTTCAAAATTAATGAAAACAAAGGCAGTGTATTTTGACAGAAATATGGTAACAAAAGGGTTAAGGGAGACATAATGTTGAGGGTTAGAAAATCATGTGAATTTCACATAATTAAATTTGTGTTAACATATTCAAAGCCAGGTATACAGAAAAAAGCAAAAAAAAAGCTATTAGGAGTGGCTGTGTGGTAAGTAGCTTGCTTACCAACCACATGATTCTGGGTTCAGTCCCACTGCGTGGCACCTTGGACAAGTGTCTTCTACTATAGCCTTGGGCCGACCAAAGCGTTGAGAGTGGATTTGGTAGACAGAAACTGAAAGAAGCCCATCGTATATATATATATATATATATATATATATATATATATATATATATATATATATATATGTATGTATGTGTGTGTATATGTTTGTGTGTCTGTGTTTGTCCCCCTAATATCGCTTGACAACCGATGCTGCTGTGTTTATGTCCCCGTAATTTAGCAGTTCGGCAAAAGAGACTGATAGAATAAGTACTAGGTTTACGAAGAATAAGTCCTGGGGTCAATTTGCTCGACTAAAGGCGGTGCTCCAGCATGGCCACAGTCAAGTGACTGAAACAAGTAAAAGAGTAAAAGAGAGTAAAAAGAGTATGTCCCTATTTGAATAGAAATACCACAAACTCATCAAGAAGAAGTCATCAACAAGTGAACATATATCTTTTACAGCTATGATGGTTATGACAGGTCTGCAAAACCAATGGAGAACAGCTGAAAGCCAAGAAAATTATATCTGGAATTCTTCTGTCTGCAAAACTGGACTGTGCATGTAGTAAGACATTGCTCGATGAGAGACAGTTTCAATACCAGTATGGTAGCTTGACACATGCTACACCATCTCTATCAGCACACACACACACACATATAAAATTTTTAATAAAATCTGAAATTTTATACCGTCATTACTTAAACTTTTAGCACTTAAACCGGCCACATCTGGCCCAAATTTATTCAGACTGGCCAGATCTGGCCTCCTTCACTTATCCTACAATGTTATTCTAAAAATAAACAATCACATCATCAAAATCTTGAAGCTTCAAGATAAGGCATGATTAATACAAAATAATTGGATAAATAAGCATTGCATTTGAGAGAATAATCTCAATGCTAAAGGGTTAAAGTTTTGCATAAGTGCATTATGCAAAAGTAGTAACATGTAACAGTAACAACAATATCATTGCTCTCTGTTTGCCCCTGACTTGTGTGTTCTACCCACATGCCTTGTCTGACTCTATTAGGAAAGGCATTCAGCTGTAAAAATCCTGCCAAAACAGTCACAGAAGTCTGGTGCAGGCTTTGGCCTGGCTGGCTCTTGTGGTACCATCCCACCTATGCTAGTATGGAACGCAGACATTAAATAATGATGATGAATATCACTCCTTCATAGTCAGCCTATGAACTTTTCAGCCCACTCGAGTATCTCAAGCAACCAAGTCTTTGGGATACTTTTACCATACTGTGAGCCATCAAATCTGCTTTAGCCTTAACTCAAGTATCATAATGACCTTTCTGAAGATTTCAAGCATCAGAATCAGTGTACTCCTATGTAGAAAAAGTGTACAATGACGAACACTATACTCACTCTTCATCAATCAACTCAAGAAAATTTCCCACACACTCTACCACAACAAACCAAACTACATCTCTTCTCCTCCTCACATTTCCACTTCATGCACCAGGCTTACCTCCCACTCCCCAATTTTGTTGTCTTGGCCCTGTTACACTGTATCATTGCTATCTGCCAGCTTCCGACCTTCATGTTCCACCCTTGCCCTGTCTTGTATCATTGCATATACCCAGCACTTTGCCACCATCTCTAGCCTTCTGTCTCTCTCCTCCTGCACTTCACATAGGTTGTTTAACCATGTATCTCCTTTGCGGTAGCACACCTGTTTCTGTCTTCATTCCGGATCTCTTCTTCTCTCTCCTGCCGGGTAACCTTGTACCTCCTGTACAGCAAGATACCTGTTTCTGTATCTATACCTCAACTATAACCTTTCATCATCCGACACCCGATCACCTCCTCCAATGCTCCCTCCTCTCTCAAGTTTTTTTAATTTTTGTCTTGCAAGTACTTGGTGACTCTGTCAGTGCAGGTGCCACTTAAAAGCACCCAGTCCACACTGTAAAGTGGTTGGTGTTTAGAAGGGCATCTGGCAGTAAAAATCCTGCCAAAACAGTCACAGAAGTCTGGTGTAGGCTTCTGCCTGGCTGGCTCTTGTCAAACCGTCCCACCCATGTTAGCAT
Source organism: Octopus sinensis (assembly GCF_006345805.1). NCBI lineage: Eukaryota > Metazoa > Mollusca > Cephalopoda > Octopoda > Octopodidae > Octopus > Octopus sinensis. The sequence goes on from NC_043008.1 coordinate 33,412,751, forward strand.
GGGAAGCAGATGTTAAACGATGATGATCATCATTACACACCACACTACTTTGTACATGTGAAAATGTGTATACTATATGGCTCTATGGTGGTTAGGTGTAAACATACAAACTTTAGGCTATGTATTCAAAATACACCTTGAACTTGACTCATTCTTTGTTTTTGAAAATGTGTTATTATATCTGAAAACAAATTACAACTAGATTGTATCATGATGCTACAAGAACAAAATTATGAAAGCAAACTTACTATCTTTAGTGGGTGTGTGCCACTAGCTTAGTAAATGCAGAATATACACCTATTTTATATAATTAACATGTACAGAAGTTGGGTCATCAAACTTGAAGCAATTTGGATGATTCATATAAAGCATTTAGGCTTAATTTTTTAAATCACACCCTATTGTATTTTAAAAAGGGAAAAGGAAGGACATTGGATAATGTAGTCCAAGAAAGACAGGAGAGTTATGGCAAGAATGTCTTTGATCATAGGTATGTTCAGTCAGGTCTGATCTTGGAATACAGAAAACAACAATTAAGCAAGGATCTGCTGAAAATAGTAAGTGAATCTTCTTCAAATCATATCCTGCAGTGCAGTTGTGAAAAAAAAATGACACATTGGATAAGTATTCCAGAATACATTATGCTGAGAAACAAAAGGAGGGGATGGGCATAACTTGAATGCATTTGACCACAGTTCTGCTTGATCAGGGCTTTCCTGGGGCTAAACAACAACTTCCAAATAAAAAATAAGACCCTTATAATGAGATTCCAAATGAAATGTCTCAAGCATGGCTGTGTAGTTAAGAAGCTTGTTTTGAAACCACGTGGTTTCACCCAATGCTTTGTGAGTGAATTTGGTTGATGGAAAATAAGTGGAAACCTGCTGTGTGCATGTGTGTGTGTGTGTGTGTGTGTGTACATATGTGTAAGTATATGTATGTGTGTGTGTGTCTTTGTATATGTTTCCATGACTTAGTGGTTGGGCAAAAAAGATTAATAGAATAAATAGCAGACTTAAAAAAAAAGTACTGAGATTTATTTATTTAATGGAATCCTTTAAGGTGGTGTGCTAGCATGGCTGCAGCTCAAGATTGAAATGAGTAAAAGATAAAGAAAGAAAAGCTACCATTTATCTGGGATGATCCTAACTGGTGATTTATTGATTAAAATTGGTTGTTATTTTGCTCTGACTGAGCAAACTTCTAGTCAAACACAGTCTAGCTGTGACAAGCCTGTTTCTTTTTCCCCTCAAGCAACGTACATTAAGAACCACATTATTTTATGTTCCTTTCCTCCTCTTTTTAGCTGCTATTTCAAGCAGTTTGGCATGGTTATTAAATAGAAAGTTTACTTGTCATGATTTATTATTATTGTAAAACAATGAAAGCATTACACTTGACAGCAGCATAAGCTGTATATAGTAATAGGATATTATTAATCCATTCATGAAACACGAGATTTTATTGGTGCAGTGCTTTGGTTCAGTTTTGGCAATGCTAAACAAATGGGAAACAAAGTCTGCCACATGTAACTTTTACCAGATGCCCTGGAACCTATTCTCTTGCTAAGTGGACTGGGCACATGGAATTTAAGTATCTTTGCCAAGAGACATGTGTAACTTTACCTGCAGTAGGAAATAAACTTACTTCCTGAGAGTTAGTAATTTAATATTATATTCCAAATATCTTGTTCGGAATATAGTAGCTAAACCATATATCATTACCATCATCATAATCATTTTAATGTATGATGCAAACTTCTTTTTTAAAATAATCTAAATTAAAAAACATCAGTCAAAAAGTCCATGTTAATGTATGTTCCAAACACCAGCTTAATGGTAAATTCATTTTACCAAATTCTTCATTATTTTCAAAATTAATGGAAACAAAGGCAGTGAATTTTGACAGAAATATGGTAACAAAAGGGTTAAGGGAGACATAATGTTGAGGGTTAGAAAATCATGTGAATTTCACATAATTAAATTTGTGTTAACATATTCAAAGCCAGGTATACAGAAAAAAGCAAAAAAAAAGCTATTAGGAGTGGCTGTGTGGTAAGTAGCTTGCTTACCAACCACATGCTCACAGGGATTGGACAGAATTTGTTAAGGTGGATTTTCTATGGCTGGATGTTCTCCCTCCACCTGTTTCCAAGAAAGGTAATATTTCTTTATAGCCAGACATTACTTAGCGGTTCGGCAAAAGAGACCGATAGAATAAGTACTGGGCTTACAAAGAATAAGTCCTGGGGTTGATTTGCTCGACTAAAGGCGGTGCTCCAGCATGGCCGCAGTCAAATGACTGAAACAAGTAAAAGAGAAAGACAAGTTTTTATGGAAGATTGAAAACAAAAGACACCGCATTCATGCTTGTGACATTTGCTTACAACTATCATGTGATGTCAAGGCAAGAGACTGTAACACACACATGTATGAGGGGCTTCTTTCACTTTCCATCTACCAAATCCGCTCACAAGGGCTTGGCAGTCTGGGGCTATAGTAGAAGACACTTGGCCAAGGTGCCATGCGGTAAAATTGAACCCAGAACCATGTGGTTGGAAAACAAACTTCTTACACATAATGATCAGAATCATGTTATCTACTGTGCTACACAAATAGGAAACAAATCTTCCCCTGGTTTGGGTACTTTTCTATCCTATGATAGGAACTAAACTCAGAACAGCAAGCTAACAAATAACCTGTCAACTCTATGGTGTTTCCGCTTGCATTACTTACTTAGTCCAATAATATATGCAGGGGAGCAGTAACACTTCTCTGATGGAATCCTCCTTACTCTCTTCTGCAGTGGCCACCTCAAAACAGAACCACCAAACATACAGAATCTAGGTGAAGAATGAAGAGAATACAACAAGCTCATGGTATAATTAGAAAAATAGATCTATAAGCTGCACCTAGTTGTTTGGCTAATTATGGAGCTGCCATTGGGCTGCTCTGCTCAGTGTTGACCTGGCACTATACAACTACTACCACCACTACAGAAATAAAGTGGACAGCAGAGAGAATTCAAGATGTCCAAACCATCTTACTACAGCTCATATGCTTCATCTGAGGTCAGAGTATGCAGTACTGAACTCATCTACACAGAAACACAGTATAACTGGGAAAATACATTAGTGCTTTGTACTATATTGTTTGGTTAACTCCTTGCATCCTATAGAACTGCTCTAGCAGAACTGATCCAAGGCTATCTTACAATAGCAACAACAGCATATCATTAGGTGAACTTGGTAATTGAGAGTTCTCATGTGGCTATGTACACAATACAGAGACAGGCTACAAACTGCTAAACTCTTGGTCCATTGGCTGATATTTACAATTCATTCGACCATCTACCCTCTCTCATCTGTTTGAGCTTGCTTGTATTTGCTCAAATCATGATACTGCATAGCATTTGGGAGATCAGCAAAGTAATACCCCATGCCCATACAGAGCTAGATGACGAAGGTGTAACTGACATAATGCTAAGAAGAGGAACCCCTATGAATTCAAAGACCAGAATCATCAAGTTCTTGAAGTCTGTTAGTGCTAATATCTATAGACTTGATGACAATGGATATTATAAACCAACAAAGATTTCATGACTACATTTCTGAATAACATGTATTACTAAACAATTCAGCCAGCATAGTAGCTGATGATTAACCTTTTAGTATTTAAATATTAGATATTCTACATGTTTTACACTTAAACCGGCTAGATCCAGCCTCTCACACCTACCCTACAATGTCATTCTGAAAAATAAACAATCCCAACATTGAAAACTCAAAGCTATTAAATAATGCATGATTAATTGAAAACAATGTGAACAAATAAGCATTACATTTGACAGAGTGATCTGAATGCTAAAGAGTTACACTTTAAATAAAAGTAGTCAATGAAGAATGGAAATATATTCATTTCTAAGACTAAATTTTAATTTTTCATTTCAGTAAGTTAAGAATCTAAAGAAATTAGATGTAATCTGTCTAGCAAAAATTATTTGGTAAAGTTTGCCACGAGGAGATATGAAAATGAGTATTTTGGGTAATGCCCTGCATTTAAAATTATATTTCCTTCCAAAGAAGGAAATTATATACTTGAAAGCTCAAAAAATCATGTCTACCAAGTGCAATGGTATTTTCAGATGGTGTACCACGACATATAAGTGTACTGTGAGATGTAGCAAGGTGCACTGTGAAAATAAAATTATATTTTAAAAATATATGAAAACTACAAACTGGAAATCTAAATCTAAAATTTTTATGCATTTGTACTGATAAAAGTACTTTTCAGGAACTAAAAAAAAAGACACTTTATCTATTTTGATTCAGTTTTTGGCATCATGTCTAAATCAATTGGGATTTTTTTCACTTAGTAAATGAAAATAAAAAAAAAAAAAAAGAAAGAAACAAGAGAAACTTCATTAGCGCAACTACACTGAAGATGTAAGAAGGCAAGTTTACCCCAAATACATTCAAATATAGAAAACATACCCCCCCCCAATCATCAAACTCATGTTTCAACTTTGCTTTTCACATCGAATAAAGAAGTTAATACTTAATTTTCTATAATTTAAATTATTTATATTTATAGGCTAAATTATATCTTTTATCTTTTACTTGTTTCAGTCATTAGACTTGCAGGCATACTGGGACACTACCTTAGAGAAAATTTTTTAGTTGAATGAATTGGCCCAAGTACTAACCTTGGCACATACCTATTTGTCTCTAAGTTATGGGGACATAAACATACCAGCACCAGTTGTCAAGCAGTGGTGGGGGACAAACACACACACACAAGACAGGCTTCTTCTAAGTTCCATCTACTAAATCCACTAACAAGGTTTTGTTTGGCTCGAGGTTACAATAGAAGATATTTGCTTAAGGTGCCATGCAGTGGAACTCAATCTGGAACCATTGATTGGGAAGCAAGCTTCTTGCCACACAGCCATGCCATTTATTATATACTGTATGCACAAAGTTGATTTTTTTATATGCTCATTTTTCCATACAAATATGGGTAAGATGAATATATTATCAAGGCATGATTTTATAGCTGGATGCCGTTATTAACATTAACTAACATTAACTGTTTTGTAAATGAAGGATCACTTGTTCTACGAAGTACCACAAAGCTTTGAAAGCATGAAATGAGTAGGGGATTTACCGACAGAAGTGCAACAATAACCATTTGAACATTGTCACTTTCATACAAGAGAGTGTGGATATAAACAAAGACAGACTTACGCATATGCACACACATACATATGATAGGCTTCTTTCAGTTTCTATCAACTAAATTCACTCACAAATCTTTGTTTGTTCTGGGGTCTATATTAGAAATCCTTCAGCCCAAGGTGCTACACTGCACAAGGAGACTGAACCCATAACCATGCGGTTAGGAAATAATCTTCGTAATCACACAACCATACCTGTATGTGCCATGAGTAAAAAAAAGTTTAGAAATCAAGTCTAAGAATGTACCAATTTAACATAAAAAACTACATCAAAAGACATCATTATTTATTCACAACCTTCCAAAAAATATTGATTCCCAGTTACTCACTTTCTAATGTTTTGTTAATATTTTTTTTAATAATTTTAATAAACATGGTAACTAATTCAGTGCCTCATAATTTTTAATTTGTTTACCTAAATCAAAGAAGGGGGAATGTTGGCCATGATCTATTGCAGGCCCTCCAAGACTGGTCAAGAGGCAAAGGAAGAAGAAACTACAACCCACATATTGACACATTGGTGTACTATAGTTGTCAACAGTGTATTAATATATCTTCTGGTTGAAGACATTGTCCAAATGCTTACAATAGAATGGGTTCTGCTGAAAGAACTTAACACAGTAATAAACCGGCTGAATTTAATTAACTAAATCTTTTTTTCTTTCTTTCAGTGAAAAGAAGCTATAATTAGTAAGCAACGATGGCAAAATGTCAAACTATGAAAAACAAATAGCTTCGATCATAATTAACCATTAAAATTTCATTTGGTTAAATCTGATTCTTGAATTGAACAGTCATTGCAAGTTCAAAGATACCAGAAAAGCCAACACTTCTGTCAACAAAAAGTAAGCAAAAGCTGAAAATGCCTTAGTATTGAACATTATAAGAACAATCTTGAACAGTAGGACATTATAAGCAAATATTTATAGAACTGATTTATATACTGTAAAAAAATTTTCTTAAAAAATAGATAAATAGAAGGAACAATTTATATTACAACTTTTCTATTTATCTTCTTGTAACTTGAGGGTACCCCTATATCTTCTCTACAGCAAGACACCTGTTTCTGTCCCTCTATTGAACTTTAACTTCTCATCACCTGATATAAAGTTACCTCCCTCAATACTACATAACTCTCAGTTAAGGGGTTTTGTCTTGCAAGTTGCTTAGTGATTTCACTAGTGCCCTGCAAAAAAAAAAAAAAAGCACCCAGTACATTCTGTAAAATGATTGGCATAAGGAAGAGCATCCAACAGTAGAACCATGTTGAAACAGACACTGGAGCTTGGCATAGTCTTCTGGCTTGCCAGCTTCTGCTGAATCATCCAACCCATGCCTGTATGGAAAATAGAAGTTAAACCATGATGATGATGAAGTTAAGGAGAGGGACTATCAATTCACATTAATTTAAAGTCTGAAAATGTCCAATAAGATAATCACTGAGCATTACAACAGAATTTTTAACAAAACTTAGAAACAAGCAATTTCCTCAATTCTAGGAATGGATTGGGTTAAGTTCATGAAACTTAGTTATTCTTTCTTTTGCTTGTTTCAGTCATTATATTGCAGCCATACTGGGGCACTGCATTGAAGAGTTTAGCTGGACAGATCAACACCAGTATTTAGCTTTAAGCCTGTACATGTTCTATCTGTTTCTTTTAGTTGAATTGCTAAGTTACAGGGACATAAACAAACCAACACCAGTTGTCAAGTGGTGCTGGGGGACAAACATAATCACACACACACACACACATGTATGTCATTGTTTAGTTTTATTTCAAGATTCCTTGCCAATTGAGAAAGAGGTATGTATGTACGTAAGCATATATGTACAGACAGACAGACAGAGAGATAAAAAGATAGATCAACATACAATGGGCTTCTTTTAGTTTCTACCCACCAAATCTACTCACAAGGCTTTGGTTGGCCTGAGGCTACAGTTGAAGACACTTGCCCAAAGTGCCATACAGTGGGACTGAACCTAAAACCATATGGTTGGGAAGCAAACTTCTTACCACACAACTATGTGTGCACCTACTTGACATCTGTTTTTGTTGTTTGTTTTTAAGAGATTCATCTTAGATTAATCAATGTAAAAGGTTAAATAAATTCACAGAAATGCTCAGAAAAAAAAAAGTTAAAGCAAAATAATTGTACTTGAGATCAATTGTTGTGTGTGTGTGTGTGTGTGTGTGTGTGTGTGTGTGTGTGTGTGTGTGTGTGCGCATGCGTGTGCGTGTGTGTGTGTGTGCGCGCGCATAGATAGATAAATAGATATGTGTGAACTTTTGCATTGATATAACCAATAAAAATAGTTTAGTAAGAAACGAAAACTGACCAGAATAATCAGACAGAACAAACTATCTGAAAGATCAGAGGAGGAAATTTGATCTTAGAGAATCACAAACATTCACTGCAGAGAGATTAGAAAGAAAGTAGGTAACAGAAAACATAAATTCTATTCTAGGAATAGAAATTGTGGCAGGATTTGGAGAGATTGGTTAGCTAAGATTTCTTCATAAAAAGTGAAAAAAAGGTAAGAAAGAAGCTTAAAGACAAACTAATATAGAAGCACAGATGTTTGATGCTTGAGTTTCTTTCTTTGTTTTTCAAAGTTTATTTTGAACATAGTCACCTGCTAGTAACAAATAAATAAATATACATGTGTATGTATATATATATATATATATGTATATATATATATATATATATATATATATATATATATATTATATATATATATATATATATATATATATGTATATGTATATATATGCCATTCTATTCAGGGTATAGAGCATACCCACAACCAACACTTGTGACTGAGTTGTGTAAAGGGGCCAACAGCATATGTTTGGCAAATATGTTAGCAGCAAACTCCTTGGCAACTACTTCTATTTTAGAGTCAAGGAAAGAGAAACTACTGCTATTGTATGTTGCTGCTGCTGCTATCCCCTCCACACACACACACACACACACACATACACACACACACATACACTATTATCACTGCTACTACCATTACTGATTGCAATACTATTGTTGCTGCTGCTGATAGTGATAACCCTTCCATAAAATTTTATTCAATTTCAACTAATCTACTCCTTTGAATTTTGAAAATGCATTCATTCATTCATTAAATCATTCAAGACACACTTTTCTAGTTCATCATCATCATCAATAATAAATGATAAATAAAAATAAAAATAATAATAATAATAATAATAATAATAATAGTAATAATAATAATAATAATAATAATAATAATAATAATCCTATCTACTGTAGGCCCAAGGGCAGAAATTTGGGTGAGGGGTTACATCAACCTCAGTACTCAACTGGTATTTATTTTATTGACTCCGAAAGGATGAAAAGTAAAGTTGACCTCAGTGGAATTTGAACTCAGAACATAAAGATGGATGAAATGCTGTGAAGCATTTTGCCCTGTGTGCAAACAATTCTGCCAGCACATTGCCTACTACTACTACTACTACTACTACTAGGAAAAAGAAGAACTTCTTTTATTTGCCACAGATGCATCAGATGCGAGCATTAAGGACAGATTTACAATTTGTGTGATTTGTGTGGGGTTACATAAAAAGATGAGGAAGGAAGAAAGAGGAGTGGGAAATGGAATTTTAAAAAAATGTACAAAATATGTGAACAATAATAACGCTTCTAACAAAGGCTCATATTTGTGGTGGGTAGTTAATATTATTAACCACAGTACTTAAGTGGCACTTAATTTTATTAGGCCCAGAAGGATAAAAGGAAAAGTCCACCTTAGTGTGATCTGAACACAGGACACAAAGAGCTGCAACAAATACCACAAGGCATTTTGTCAATCTGTCATCCTAATATTGACACTCTGTCAATTCTAAAAAGTGTTCCAGTTGATCCGATCAATGGAACAGCCCGCTCATGAAATTAACATGCAAGTAGCTAAGCACTCCACTCAGGGAGATTCAGTATGACACAGAATGTGACAAGACTGACCCTTTAGAATACAGGTTCTATTCATTTCTACCAGCTGAGTGAACAGGAGCAACATGAAATAAAGTGTCTTGCTTAAGGACACAACACACCACTTAGAATCGAACTCATGATCTTATGCTTGTGAGCCGAATACCCTAACCAAGATGCCATGCACCTTCACTGTCATCCTAATAATATTACTAACTATGATTTCTCACTTAAACACATGGGGACAAATTTGAAGGAAGTATATTGGTTAAAATGACCCTAACATTTTATCAAATCCAGGATGAAAGCAATAGTCCTTTCTGCTAAAAGCCCAAGGACTGAAATTTTGTGGGGAGGGGCTAGCCAATTACATTGACCTCAGTGCTCAACTGATGATTATTTTATCAACTCCAAAAGGATGAAAGGCAAAGTCAACCTAGGTGGAATTTGAACTCAGAACAAAAAACTGGAAGAAATGCCAATAACATTTTGTATTAAATGCTAACAACTCTGCTATATTGCTGTAAGGATGAAAATGATAATAATAATAATAAAGGCAATGCAAGATATTACCACTGATGACTTAAGAAACATATGATTTATGCTTTTAATATTCAGGAAAGAAAATGAGGCAAAAATATAGATATGTATATATCCAACAAAGAACAAAAAAAAAGATGTTGAAATATCAGTGGCAAGAAGCAAAAACAAAAAAAAAAGGAAGAGTATATATAAAATAGAATACCAACTGTTGTTTTAAATAAAGAAAAGATTTTTGATAAAATTAATTTTATACCCAGTGCAGTCATAATTAAAATCATATCTTAAATAATAAGATTATCTAAAAAAGAATCAGATATAACTGTTGACTTAATAAGAGGAAGCTTCAGACAAACAGAGGAAGCAATATGAGAATTTGCAATGCTGATAACTTTACCATAAGCCTTAATGGTTGGTCTAAGTAAGTAAAAGAGATGAGAATCAAAACTGGGTCATAGATTATATTCAACAAGAACTTACTGCTATAACTTGGTACCCAATTCTTAATTGTAGAATTAATTTTAAATAAAATATAATATATTTTCTAAATCCTCTCCATCTGTTTCACTTTTTAAATTTTAAACTCAAAGAAGAAAACATTTACAGTATTTTTTTTTACCATAAAGTTCAGGGAAGAAGGATGCAAACCAGAGTATTTTAAAATATTTTCAAATCAAGAATGGTGAAGGGATGAATAAGTTTTGTGTGGTAAACAATTTGAAGGAATGAAGATTACTACCTGTACATTATATACCCTCCATTTACATCTTATGCCAGTTGGCAGTTTATAATATACACTTTACATAACTATAATACAACAACATATGTTAGCCTTTGTTATTTTCTCAACCCAACCTATCTCTTAATCTAATTCCCAGTCTCTTTGCTATGCCCTTGCATATTAGCTACACCTTAAAAACAGATATTCAAACAAAGTACAAAAAATTTTCATACTGTGACCATATAGCAATTCTAAAAATCCACTCACAACCTTTGACAAAAGAATTTTTCTGGCAAATGACCAGAAGAAAAAAAGAAAGCAAGTCTTTGACAATGCAGCTAACAAAACAGTCCCTCATTCTTCCTTGCAAATATTCTTTTTGGTCTCTTGCCAAACACATATCCACAATTTTTGGTAAATTAACATATTCTCTGCTTACCAACCAAAAGGGATCTCTGCTGCTTTGTTGTTTTTTTGATTCAACTCCAATTTTACCCCTCACACATAAAACACATCCCTTACATTATTGTTCAACCTTGATAAATTTTCTCCACCCAATTCTATCATCTCTAAATGGATGTGTGGTTAAGAGGCTCACTTGGCAACCATGTGGTTCTGGATTCACTCTCAATGCATGGCACCCTGGGCAAGTGTCTTCTTACTATAGCCCTGGGCCGACCAATGCTTTGTGAGTGAATCTGGTTGATGGAAACTGTATAGAGGCCTGTTGTAATTATGTATAAATATTTATATATGTGTATCTATGTCATTATTTTTCCCCCACCATCATCACTGCTTGATAACTGGTGTTGCTTTGTCTATATTCATGTGACTTAATGGTTCAGCAAAAGCAGCCAACAAGCTTAAAAATAAGTAAGGGATCAATCAGTTTGACTAAAACCCCTTCAAGACAATGCCCCAGTTTGCTTGCAGTCCAACGACTGAAACAAGAGGATTGCAAAGGACTGACCACAATGACATTCTAGCTACCACTCTAAAGCAAAATGCTGCCACCACCACCACCACCACCACCACCACCAAACTCTTTTTCTCTCACTCTCCAAACATAGCTAAGATAACATTATAATAATGTACCACTGGCTATCTGTTCCTAAGAAATATAACTCCTCCAGTTCATGGAGTAACAAGATGTTGCAGATAATTACGAGTGACATATACTGTGTACAGTAACATTCTTCAGCAGATTTAATCTGATAAAAATTAAATAAATAAATCCAATTCCACTTGTGACATATTCTCATACTCTTTACTAACCAGTCAATTACTTTAGTCTTTTCTTTTTATTACATGCATTTGTGGACAATAGTCGAGTTAGAAACATGAGCTGAAATACTGGTTCAACAGTCCAATCAATGGGTCACTGCATTGTTGAAGGTAGAAATGACAAAAGGTGAGAAGCCCAAGCTTAAAAAAATTTCCTCAAATCAGATATGAAAATCTAGCAAAACACTGATCTAATTACTAGAACTGGTTGGCTTTTCAAGAGTCTCTCGACTGCAGCATGTATAAATGCCGCCCTTCCCAACCTCCAACCTTGATTTCAGACAAATTAATAAAACAACTTCCCTACTCCTCTTCTTTCCATATAAATGTTTTCTATTTTATTGCTCAACAGCTATAAACAACTATGTTGGAGACACACTCTCCATTCCTTCTTTCTTTCTCTCTCTTTCTTTCTTTTATGTACTTGCCAACATATCAATATATATTAATAGCACCATATTCTATTGTTGTTTAGTGTTCACTGATTCTGTACTGACAAATACTTTAATCTGTGTTATGATGTTTAGCTTTTGATTACAGACTGCCATACAGAAGTTTCTAGAGAGAGAAAACAAAAAAAACAAAAACAATCCATTATTCTGAACTAATGAAATGAAAAGAGAAAAAAAAAAATTAGCTAGTGGGGATTCAGACTAAATTCCTTTTGAATTTTGCTGCCAATTCTGACCTTGCTTTTAATATCCTCAAAATGGCCTGAATTGTTTTTAAGAGTAATTCACTTATGTCTAACTTATCAGGCTATATACAGGGTGAGAGACACTGCCAAGGCCTTCTATAGCTCAACAAATGTAAAGCAGAGTTGTTTGTTGCAGGCTATAAACTCACCTGTTGCTATTAGCATCTCAGCAACTGTATCTGAGGGTTTTGTGGCTTTTATGCTTTCATGTCCTAAGCATCTTTAAATTGGTTCTTCACAGGTTTCAAATTAGTTGAAGCTATTCCTAACTATTTAATATACTCTTCATTCAACAATCTCTTGTAGATGAGCTATGAGAGCTTCTATATGGTCACTTGATTTGCTAGAAACCGCAACCATCACACTTGTTGTTTTTGTAAACAAGACACATTGTATAATGTAATCATTCATAAATAAATGAGAGTATAGTTATGACTCAAATGACATAGGTTTTCTCATTCTGGACTGTCCAGAGGTTTAACAACAACAACTTCTTGTAGTAGCACTTCTGTGTCTTTACTAATTTTAAGTGTTGCTATTTACAAGTGAACCAATGTTATTTTAGACACACCCTCTCCTCAATTATAAATTTTGGCTACATATAAAACCAGTTACATTTTTTTAGACATCAGATATGGTTAATAAAAATCCACACAGATTATTACTATTACTTACAGATATCAGATGTTTGAAGGACTATGTCAACTATGTGTGAGCACTGAATTAGACACTAATTTTACTAAAATTATTTGTATGAATGCAGTGTGTTGCAATCAGCAGGGTGGAGAAGGCAAGAGTACAATATCTATAGGCCCTGCTCCTTTCCACCATTTAAAGTTTTTTGGGGTCATTAAAAAAATCCAAATCTCATTCTCTTGCTGCAGAACTTAAACTTCCTAATGTCTGTTGGTCTTATCTAAGTAAACTTGACATATAACATGTTGGCTGTTTTGCCTCCAGATACCATTCTCAGCTATCTTCTCGCTCAACTCCTCCCAAACCTATCACTTATCTCTACCCTTAGCTACAACACTATCCCACCTAACACCACACAATCCATTGCCAGACTGAGTAGACTTGGTTAGAGATGCTTGCTTCTTTTTTCACTAGTCAGTTTGAGGAAAGGAGCATTTCCCATGCCTTGCTTCAAGAAGGTAGGGCTAACTTCGTTACTTTGCTAGGTGGTTGTTGTTTAACTCCAGGTCAGCCTTAACTAGGCAGACATATGATCATAAGGTGCTTTGGATGTGAACATAGTGTCTTTTTTCAGACATAGTTGCAGACTACATTATCCTTCCTCTTGTTGTTTAGTCCCAGGTAGCCATTATTCAGTAAGCATATGATCAAAACTGGTTTTTGGAGGGATAGGAGAGGGAGTTCAAGATAGCTGTAGTTGGGGGGAAAAATGATTGCTTATTAATAAATCTTTAAGTTCCTCGAGACTTTAGAGCCCTCTATTATATCATATTTTATGATAGTAAAGTAAACATCTTAACCACTAAGCCATTCCTGCATTGACATATAGCTGTGTGTGTTTATTTTTAAGGATCAAAATTACTCTTACACAATATAGATGTTTGACCAATAGATTAAGTACCAGGCTTAAGAATACCGCTAAGCATTTCGCCCGGTTTGCTAATGTTTCTGCCAGCTCACCGTTGTATTTCTATTGTAAATGTATTTCTATTATATTTCATTATTTGTTTAACTGATTTTACCTTTCACACATCCCAAAGCTTATTTAATATAAGATGTATAGAATAAAGCCGAGCTAAAGAACTTGCTAGAAAAAGCAAAATTTCAAATCAGATTCCTTTTTATGATAAAATGGACAGTGATTCTGCAAGATCTACAAATCGTTAGAGACAACTAAAAGGTTTGACACCAGGAAGGGCATCCATCCTTAAAAAACACTGCCTCAAAAAGTTCCATCTGATATATGCTGACATGAAAAAAGTGTAGAAACAATGATGATGATGATGATGGTGAAGTAGAAGAAAATATTATTTTGCTTAGTAATCACAAAATAAAAAAACAATCAAGAAGTAAAAATTTTTTTATTTCCAATACTTTCTGACATAACAGACAGAGAGGAGATATTGAAACAATCAAGTAAAAAAAAAGGGGGAGAAAACAGTGGCACCTAATGTTTTGGTGGTTGTCTACTTAAGAGAGCAGGAGGATGGTGACGGAGGACAAAACACTTATCATGGAAGCAGTATCTGCAACAGCTGTTACAGCGTTCCCTTTTCTTTTTAAAAAGAAGCCCCTATCTGTTGCTGTTACACCAACTGATAGAGGATGTTTTGCTGTTTATCTTTACAAATATATTTTCATGTACACTGTTTATATTATTCAACAGGAAAGTTTTATGGCTCCAGAAGTATAAAAAAACATAGAAATATATATATATATATGTGTGTGTATGTAAAACTTCATACTGTGTACTACTCAGTGCAAACAATGGTTGCACAACTGATACAGCAGGATCTTGGGCAGATTAACAGAGAACCAGAGTTTCAGATGCACTAGGTGCACAAGAACAGTTAACAGTAAAAGGGTGGGGAACACTCAAAAAATAAAGGCTCACCTGATGTAGTTGATAGTTTCTGTTACCTAGGTGATCTAATTACTGTTGGGTTGGCTACAAGAAAATCATAGTTACCAGAGTATAGAAGGTGGATAACAGAAATTATGAAACTGTCACCAGTGTTAGCAGTAAGGGGTTTCTGCCTCCATGCTGAAAGCAAGTGTGTACATTGCGTATGTATAAGGAATATAATGCAACATGGCAGGCAGCGAGATATGAGCACTGGATGTAGGAGATAGGTGGAGAGTGAGAGAGAGAATGGATGTGAAATATTTACCAGTTTGAAAAGTAGTTCACAGGTAAATAGAAAAAGTGGAGTTTGACATAAAATGTACCATATGTTGTATATAGAAGAGACAACTATGCTAGTGTGGACATATTGTGTGGATGGACAATGAGTGGTGTCTAACAGGAGAAGATAACTATGGCAGGGGAAGACTGTAGAGGACATACAACGATGTCGAGCATATACAGCACAAGATGTGGTACTTCACAGTCACAATGATAAAAGCACAGATGAGATTATATAGAAAACTTGGGCTATCTCTGCCAGTAAGAAGCAAAACAGATGTTAAAATGAGCAAATGAGGGAATCTTTACATGGTCGCTATACTTGCTAGAAATAGCAGCGAGCTGGCAGAAACATTAGCATGCCAGGTGAAATGCTTAGCGGTATTTCATCTGCTGCTACGTTCTGTGTTCAAATTCTGCTGAGGTCGACTTTGCCTTTCATCCTTTTGGGGTTGATAAATTAAGTACCAATTACACACTGGGGTCAATGTAATCTACTTAATCCCTTTGTCTGTCCTTGTTTGTCCCCTCTATCTTTAGGTCCTTGTGGGCAATAAAGAAATTAGAAATAGCAGCCTAATCTCTCTTAAACTCACATTTTGCCATTTTAAATGAAGACAAACTGCATAATGTAGTTTGAGGAACACTGAGCAGGTAAAAAAAGGAAGTGATCATAGCTGGAATGCTTTTGGTAATTTGTTGCTCAATAAACAAAAGTTAAACAACAACAGATGTTAAAATGACAGTTCACTTAGCTGTTGAGAATGGATCCAAGATCAAACCGGTGTACACTAGTTGTCTTGACTCTCCTTGTCATTATATCTGAACTTTGGTACATAAAGCTTTCACAATCAGGTAGACATCTTCCTCAACTGCAAGAGATTCCCACCATATATGTATATATACACACCTATAGCTATATGATTTCACACCATATGTCTATAAGGGCACAGTTGCTTCTCCTCTATGCACAATATGATATCTTTAATGCTAACACGTTTTCTCAGTTTATCTGTGTGATGCTTTTCAAACATGCTAACAGCATGTGTGTGAATATCATATATATATATATGAAGAGATAGATAAAGATATATGCATGCAAAATGTGTCATATGGTTTTATAGGCAAAAACTCAACATGCACTTACATGAATGTCTTGAGTCTGCTAAATGTATCTTTGTTAAAGTGTGTGTGTGTGTGAGAATGAGAGAGAGAGAGCGAATTAATTCCATATATCAAAATATGTATAGTTAACAGTGAATGGCACCAATCAAATAAAATCCATGAACTACTGCAATGGCTCACAAGATGTTGGTGACAGTTTCTGTTACCTGGGTAATCTAGCTTAGTATTAGACATGATTGTAAAACTATTGAAGTTAAAGTGAGAAAGGATCAAAGAATTTTAGGGAGCTGTTGAAAGGAAGACAGAATATATGAAGTACATCAGCCTTGGAGGGCTTGCCATGGACATGACCCCTTCCTCCAGACTAGACTAGATCAGACCAGACCAGACCAATAAAAAATGTGTAAGGAACATGATGCAGCATGGCAGGGAAGACTGGTCATTCAATATAGAAGAATTATGAAACTGGAGAGAACTGAATTGAATATGGTGCACTGAATGGCCAATGTTAACATGTTTGAAAGTCAGAGAACAAATGAGACAAGGTAGCTATCTGGAAATTAAAAACCAGTAACATTTGAATTATATAAGCAAGACAACTGCCATAGAGATGTGATGTGAATAAATGATGACAAGAGAGTCAAAAATACTATTTACACAGAAAAACATGGGGTGAAGCAGTCAAGATGTTTGGTCATAGAATTGCAATGAGAAAAGAAAATAAAGCATGTAGCAAAAATTTAATAATAATAATAATAATAATAATAATAACTGATTGGAAGTGTTATCATGTACATTGTTTTGTCTTGGTATAAAAGATGGGCTACAGCAAATATTCTGCTCAATACCACAGATTTGCTTGTCAGTTGTTTGTCTTTAACCAGTTGACCATGTCCCTTAGTGGCTGACGATATGTGCATCTCTGATCACGAGCAGTAGCGGGGAGCATCATAGCCGTGTGTTGAAAGGAATTCTTGGAGGTTTGGATAATTCACCTTTGGAACATGGGTGGTTTGTTCAACATCCTTATTCAGGGACCTTTTGAGCGGGTTGGGCTACTCGACCAGAAGAAAATTCTAA
Source organism: Octopus sinensis (assembly GCF_006345805.1). Classification (NCBI taxonomy): domain Eukaryota; kingdom Metazoa; phylum Mollusca; class Cephalopoda; order Octopoda; family Octopodidae; genus Octopus; species Octopus sinensis. Next base: position 33,430,277 of record NC_043008.1, read on the forward strand.
GTGCAAGGTCATGCACTGTTTATCTTGATATGAGATCACCATGTCGCGCACATATGGTTGTGACGCATGTGCCTGGTGTACTCTTATCAGACGGGTAGTCATGATGGGTATACTGAGCTTCGTATATTTTACCCCAGTGTCACTTTGATGGCATGCACTGCTCTCTCACTCAATAATAATAATAAAGATCACTGTTTCACACAAAAAACTTTATGTGGTGCACATGTACCTGGAAAAATAACCCTCCTTCAGCATCACTAAGAAGATGCTTACCTATCAGTGTAATCTCTGCAAGTAAACCATCAAGAAAGCAAATAATGTCGTGTATTGTATAGCTTGCAAGCTCATTTGCCTCTCAAATTGCAGCAGGATTTTTGGTTTCTTGCCATGAGGGTCTCATCTAAATTTGCAAAATCTTCAATCATAATAGCTCTGTAAATAGTATTCTTGCATATCAGGTTACCACATTTGCTTCCAATTCCAAGCAAAAAAAATTCTGTCCCAAACTTCCCTCTTTTTGGTCATGCTTGCCTTACCTTTGTAGATATATAGTTGCTAAATACAGGAACTCCTCTGACCATTCCAACCCAACAAGACAACTGGATCTTATGATGTCCATTCCATTACATTAAATAGTGAACTTCAGAGCTAAATTCTATCCATATTAAGCTCTTCGCTTTCTCTACAAGGATCTAACCAACCTATAGAAACATGTGGTACAATTTGCATCCCTCAGAAAGGCAATCTCTCTCACTCAGCCATTTTCTGTTCACTGATCTTCATTCTCAACATCAAAAGTTCAGGTAATAATCATAAACAACAGCCTCATATATCACCTTGAGTCACTTTCCTTTCTCAAGCCTCATCATCATCATTATCATAATCATTTAATCTCCACATTTCATACTGGCAGGAGTTGGATGGTTTGACAAGATCTGATGAGCCTAAGGACTGCATTGTCCTCCAGTGTCTACTTTAGCACGATGTCTATGGCTGGATGCCCTTCCTAATGCATTGCTACAAGTTGTTCAGGATGACAGGGGATAGTGGATTAGTAGAAGTTTTAATAACATTCTGAATTGAAATCCTGTCGAACTCACAACATTGTCTTTATTCTTCCAAAGTCGATTTATAATTCACTATAAAGCATTTAAAACCGAACACATTCATCAACGATGGTGCTATATAGGTCAGTTATAACGAACGATATCAACTGAAAAATGATGGAAAGTACCGAAAACAGTAGCTATGGTTGTACACATCAATGTATCAGTTGATTAATCTCAATTAGTTTTTCTTTTACTCGTTCCAATCATTGAACTGTGGTCATGCTATGGTACCATGTTGAAGGATTTAGTCAAACAAATCAAGCCCAGTATTTAAGCCTGGTACACTAATTCTATCGGTCTCTAGCCGAATCACTAAGTTACAAGGATGTAAATAAACCAACACTGGTTGTTAACCGGTAGAAGAACAAATAAACAAACACACACACATATACATACATATATACATACATACATACATACTGTCTCAAAGATTTTTAGCCAGCCAGTTGTTTACATAATATTAAGCTACTGACTGGGCCTGGTGCAGATTTCTGGCTTCCCAGACCCCAGTTGAACCGTCCAACCCATGCTAGCATGGAAAGCGGATGCTAAACGATGATGATAATAAGCTAAAGGAAATAGCTTCAAGATTAAAATAAAGTATGTTTTGGTATTCAAAATAGTGCACACAAAAAATTCTTAATAAACTGAAATTTCCATTTTGGTTGGATCAAGAAACTAAAAACATAGTATCACTGAAAAAGTAAGATGTTGGGTTCAAACCTGGAGTATCTTTGCTCAGAGGTCTGTTCAGTTATAGATTATCTGTGGTTAAACAACAACAGCTAGCAAAGACAATATGGAGCATTTGATACAGAAGGCAATGCACCAACATGTCCGCAGAACACAAACATAATATTGGTAAGCATAGAATTTCTAATTTTTTAAATTCTTTTCTGGCATGCATGGCATCTTGGGCAAGTGTCATCTTCTATAGCTCTAGGCCAACCAAAGCCCTGTGAGCAGATCTGGTAGACAGAAACTGTGTAGAAGCTTGCCATGAGTTTGTCCACCACCACCGCTTGACAACCATGTTAGTTTGTTTATGTCCTTGTGACATAGCAGTTTGGCAAAATAGACCAATAAGTAACAAACTTAAAAATAAATACTAGAATTGATTTTGTGACTTAGCAGTTTGACAAAGGAGGCCAATAAGGACTAGACTTAAAGAATAAATTCTGGGATTGATTTGTTCGACTACACCCTTCAAGATGGTGTCCTAGCATGACAGCAGTCTTATGACCAAAACATGTAAGAAAAAATTAAATAAATAAAATAAAATTGGTTAGGTGAGGAAGAAAACACTGTGAGTAGAGCATCTTCATAGGACCTTACCAGATCAGAAATACTACCTCACATACACAAGATATGAAACTATAGAGAAATGAATCCTCTATAAAATTTGAAAGGTTTCACCAGGAAGTGATTGCCAAGTTGTGCCAGCATTTTTCGACAGAATAGGAATGCATCTAAAATGGGAATGTTTCATGTTTTCAACTGTTATCCTGTTCTCAAAGTCTGTGATTCCCATAAAAGTGGCAACCGGAAGGGAGCCTTAAGGAATTTAGCGTAACCATTTTGGGAATTTTCTTTTTTTTTTTAGTGGTTAATTTGTTTTTAATGTAATAATGTTCACAATAAAATTGCAGCTAAAACGGTCTTTTAAAATATTTACAATAAAATTAAAATCAAATTCGATTTATTTTTAAAAGTTTGTGTTGTTTCATAATAGTTCTAGAAGGAACACCAATATTCCCCAGATGAGATGTATAATTGAAGGGAGGAGTTGCATGCCTCTATTTTTTCTAAGTTACTTGATTGTATTTCTATTTTCTTAATGCTTACTTTAGTAAATTCTGTTCTTTCTCACTGAATTATAACATATAGAATTATAATTAAAAAGTGGAAATAAATAAGAATATTTACATATATTTATATTACGAATATTTTGCACAATCAAAGTTTTTATGCAATGAAAATAAAAAACAATAGGAAATATCAAGACTGATTAAAATATTAGTCACGGGCTAATGTTTTTATTAATTTTTCTTACAGGATAATTATTTCAAAGCTCCTTGCATTAAATATGTTAATAACAACTTCACTACCGAAAGACATGAATATTATTCGTTCACAAATATATAGCTAGAAAGAACTGGAACATTTGAAAAGGCTCAACTTATAAAGCTAAGGAAACATAGACATGAATACTGCGAGTAATCATTATGAACTAAAACAAATTCGTAGATACACGATTTAATCTGTTCGTGTTTTACAGAGGTAAAAAAAAAAGAAGAAAAATTATTAACATATAATAAAAGATTTTTCAGTCTTATCTATTGCGAACATTTCGCATTCTCTGTTTTCTTTTCAATGAATAAGACAAGAAATTTTTTTTATTTTCATTTCTAAACGGTAAATTCTGAATGCATTCCTTTTATTCCTATTTTGTTTGCAAAAAATCTTTAAATGTTATTTTCATGTATTATCAGTCTCTACTTGTTTTAACAAGTTTCCGTCCCACCCCCACTTTCTCCAGTTAATTGTTTATTCTTTTATTGTAAACCGCCAACCCTTATCTTCCCAGCTCCTACAAACATTCCCTTTTTCTGTTTTCGAAAGCAACATCCGTAAATACCTCCACCCGTCTACCAGTTAGTAGCAGACAGCAAGTCGTGAAATCATTCGTTCGCTTGCATATTCGTGACGCGTAGCCCAAATGATGTTACGTCAACATAAAATGGTTCGAAGCCCCATTTAGACGTTGCTACAAGTTGTTCAGGATGACAGGGGATAGTGGATGAGCAGAATTTTTAATAACATTCTGAATTGAAATCCCGTCGAACTCACAACGTTGTCTTTATTCTTCCGAAGTTGATTTATAATTCAATATAAGGCAATTAAAACAGAACACATTCATCAATGATCAAGCTATTATAGTTCAGTTATAACGAATGATATCTACCGTAAATCCTCAAGTATAGTCCGCCCTTGAGTATAACACGCAGGGGATTTTTAGGGGGCTGTACCTCTGAAAAACCTAAACCTTGTGTATAATAATACGCACCCCTTCTCTAACTTGAGTCAAGGAGGTCTATATAACGTCCTTGGTTTGTAAAAATGTATACGGTAACGTCCTTTATTATTATTGTATATATAACAATGCAAACGTGTAGTTTTTTTTTGTGCATTTTGTTTGCAGAAAATAAAGAAATAACAGTAATAACGTTTAATATATGCTGCTTACTGCAAGTTATGGATGATTCTTTTATGACTTAATTGCTTTCAGGCTTAGCTTAAGGTATTTTCATCACAAAATGCATCTGAATAAACATTGCCGGACAGCAAATAGAGACTCGGACATTGCTTAGAAAATATTTTTCATTTTTAACCTCGTATATAGTACGCACTAGGAATTTTGACCTTTAAATTTTGGGGGGAAAATGCGGATTATACTCGAGGATTTACGGTACTGAAAATAGTAGCTATGGTTGTATACATCAATGTAATCTTAAATAGTTTTTCTTTTACTTGTTTCAGTCATTGGACTGCGGCCATGCTGTGGTACCGCACTGAAAGAGTTAGTCAAACAAATCGAGCCCAGTATTTAAACCGCTTGCCGAAGCACTAAGTTACAAGAACGTAAAAAAACTAACACCGGTTGTCAACCGGTAGAACAACAAACACAGACATACACTCATAGATACATACATAATGAAAGAAGCCTGTCGTATGTATGTATGTGTAAATATGACGAGCTTCTTTAAATTTCCGTCTACCAGATCTACTCACAAGGTAATGGTTGGCCTGGGGCTATAGTAGAAATCACTGGCCCAAGGCGCAGTGTAGTGAGACCGAACCCAGGGCCACATAGTTGGAAAGCAAACTTCTTAAAAACAAAGCCACGCCTACAATCAGAGTAATTCTGAGAGAAAATAAATCTATTGAAAGTCTAAAATCTCGACTCGGAGGACAGTTAACTTCTGGCGATATTCGAAAAAAACAAACGCAAAAAACCATTGAGTTTCCCCAAAGAAATTAAACAACAATTATTTTCAGTAAAAAAAAAATGAAAGAGAATACTAATCGCAAATATTATCGTAGGTATTGCTGATAACTGCGTCCATGATGCCATTTACAAACAAATTGAACAGTTTGGAAATAGCGCTCAACCACCTCTTTCGTAAGAAACTGTAACTGACTCACTAAAACATTGATAGATGTTCTACTGTATATTACATATCATATTTTCTTTTATCTGTTTCAGTCACTGGACTGTGGCAATGCTGCAGCACTGCCTTGAAGGGTTTGTCCAGTCGAACAAATCGACCCCAGTACTTATTTTCTAAAAGTCTATTACTAATTCAATAGGTCACCTTTTTCAAACCACCAAATTATGAGGATGTAAACAAATATTGATTATGAACCAAAGGGTGGGGACAAACATAAACACACACACGCTAAGAGCTTCACAATCTCCATCTACAAGATTCACTCAAGAGGCATTAGTCGGCCTAGAGCTATAGTATAAGACCAAGGTGCCGCGCAGTGGTATTGAACACGAAACTTAAGTGGTTGCAAAGCAAGCTTTTTAACCACACAGTCATGCCGGCACAATTGCACGGTTTGCTCTATTGTTTTAACAATTTCATTTAACGATCCGCTATAATTTATATGAAACTCACAGACAGTGACACTTGCGAGAATATAAGAGTACATGTTACTGAAAATGCGTTTGTTCACAAACCAACACCAACCTCTGATTCAGAGACGTCTCTTTTCTCAATCTTTTCTGCAGCTACAGCAGAAGATTCTTTTCTTCAGAGCTGAATCGCCTCCATTTACACCCATGCAAACATCCCAACTCACGCGTTATCATTTCTCCTGTCACCCATATAAAAATGCAGCCATTAATTATAGGTTTTCTCAAGCAGAGTTGACATAACGATAAATAACAACTGTCTTTCGAAAAAGGAATGTGAATTCACTATTTAATATTTGCTATGATCAGGAGTGAGACGAGAGTATGAGCCATTCGTTTGCTTGAGATAAGTAAAAGTAGAGTGTGAAGTGATTTTCAATGTGTCGTGAGTCAGTTAATAGCATAGGGCCCCTTAGTGAGGTGCAACAGCTACAATTAAAATGTCTAGTCTATCCAACTCGTGGTCCCGTCGCAGAAAATAAAAAAACCGCGTTGCCCCGGAGTATGGCGAGAGAGACGCGCTGGAACAGCCACTTCGACTCACGGGGCTCACACTTGCAGATATTCATCTCCGCCCTGGTAACATTGAGCAGGGACGTGGTCCGGGATCCATGAACGTCAGAGGTCTCCACTGTCACAAGCTCAACCACAAATCTGTCAGAGAGCAGACGAAGATGTTAGCCAAGCTTACATCATAACCTCTCCTGTCAAACTCTCCACTCTTTTCCTGCTGTGAAAGAATCCACAAGCTAAATATTTACAAACATTCAATGGCATCACGACAGCAATAATTAGATTAGCATTAAATATCCCCCGAGTTTGAATACTGTGTGTCTGTCAATAGAGTTTCTCAAAGCAAAGAAATGATGTAATGACACAATGTATAAGAGATCCGTTGGACGGGAAATTTTATGATTAATGTTATTCGCTACAAGACACAAACCAGATTTTGTTTAATTTGTATACTGTCAGTGGCAAACTGGCTGGTTTGCAAACGACGACAGTAAAATGTAACTGGGTTCATATCACTCTTTCCATATTAAGAGAAAAGGGATGAGAAATTGCAAGTGGCTTGACTTCCTGTTAGAATAGGCGGACGTAGAGAATGTGGGCCGCACCCCACTTTTTTCTTCTTTTTTTTTTTGCACAGACTTCCCCCATTTTCGAGTATGGAGATTCTGATTCTGTAAAAATTTTTTGGATCTTTTCGGTTTGAACGGCAGTTTTTAACATAATTTCTAGGTAACTAAAAAATTTTAAACTTCGCATACTGGTAGAATGTGTTTATAAAACATCTTTTTCTCTTGGCTTTATTGAGAAAATTCTATAGTTTGTAAGATATTTGTTGTTGTTTTTTCTTCAATTTCTGCAATTTCAACCAATCGATGACGTCCATTGAGTTAAAAAGCATTCTGTGCCGTATGGATATGTCCCTCGTTTAAGAAACAGATTGGGTTTATTTACATTTGTGAAGAAAAAAAGATACCCTTCCCCCCACCCCTAACCCTAAAAGAAATTGAAATGCAATAGATCGATTCTAGGGTCATTATTATGGGTGACAATTTCATATGACACCGCTAGAAAAAACTGCCGTTCAAACCGAAAAGATCCAAAATTTTTTAAAATCTCCAAAAACGGTATTTTGAAATTTTAATTTAGACACATACTAGGTCTTTATCCGTCGGTAAAATATTTGTTAATCATGCACGTATCTTCTTTAAATAGTAGACTGTGTTATATAGTAAAGTTTCGTTAGTTACTATGGGGACAAGGTTTTGCAATGAGTAAAATGTTATTCGATGACAACATCCACTGCCTATGAATCCAAGCAACGGATTATTTTTCAACGAATCTACACTAGCTTCTCTTTACCTATAATTAGAGATGCTCAATAAACTCTGTTGTTTTGCTCTTTCATATCATTTATATGTGATACACAGTTACAGCTTATTCTGGATGTTATTTTTGCTATTGAAGAACTCGTGATTTGTGTGGTAATGAATGACAACACAATTATTTCAACGCTGAAGGCAAGATTGAACGAAAAAAATTTTAATTTTCTTGCGGCTGTTGTTTTGTAAGTCTTCTATAGATCTTCTCATTATACCTGCCTAGGAAGAAGCAAACGATTACACACACATGCACACAGCATATATACACAAATGTGTGTTCGTATATGTACATAGACACACATTCATAAATATATATCTATATACGCACATACACAATACACACACATTCATTATATATATATATATATACGCACATACACAATACACACACATTCATATATATATATATATAATATATATATATATATATTATATATATATATATATATTATATATATATATATAGGGTTGGCAACTAAGTTCCCGGCGTTTTTTGTTTTTTTATTTTGGAATTTATTGCGTTTTTAAATTTTGGAATCTTTTTTTTTTTCAAGAATTTATTTTTAAATCATTTTGGAATCTTTTTTTTTTCAAGAATTCTATTTTTGAATCATTTTGGAATCTATTTTGTTTTGTTTTTTTTGTCTTTTTCTAGTTAATTTTAGTTTATTTTCAGATCATTAAAATGCAACGTCAAGTTCAGAAAAACGAGCATTTTCGACACCTCCTTCTTTTTGCTTTTAATCAATGTTCTAAGGCTGCAAAAGCTGCTCGCAACATTTGTGCTGTGTATGGAGAGAGTGCCATAGCTGAAAGAATCGCTCGTGAATGGTATGCCAAATTCAAAAATGGAAATTTTGACCTCAAAGACGCACCTCGTCCAGTTGAGTTCGATGAAGAGCGATTAAACCAACTTTTGCACGAAAGTTCTCGTCAAACGACAAGGGAACTGGCAGAGAAAATGGAATGCTCCCATATTGCTATAGAGAAGCATCTTCACTCGATGGGAAAGGTTCAGAAGTATGGAGCATAGGTTCTGCATGCTTTAAGTGACAACAGGTGCTATAATTAGTCATCCGTTAGGTTCCAAGTTCACAGCTGAGGTTGGAGCTAGGGATCTGTATTAGGCTTCCGTGTTAGCAGGTATATTAGCGGGAAAAGTACAACAAAAACCAAGGCAGGACGAGTACCTCAATTCATTTAGAACAATTTAATTAGGATAAGGTGAATTTACAGATGTTTCTGGGATATCCGAAGTGATAGGCTAGCATGTCCATACATTGGGTATTCCGTCATCACCTTGTCTTTGATGATGGAATACCCAGTGTACGGTCATGCTCGCCTATCACTTAGGATACCCCAGAAACAGCTGTAAGACTTCAAATTCACCTTATTCTAAATTATTCTAAATGACTTGTGATGCTGGTCCTACCTTGATTTTTGTTGTCCTTTTTCCTGTAATATATATATATACACACACACACGCGCTACGTGTGGAAAATTCTGGATGTGTTTGTTTGTGGACTTGTTAGCTAACTCCTCCTAGATCATTTTATCGATTTTTATGAAACTTGACATGTGAGTAGAACTCATGTCTGGAAACCTAATGACATACTTAGATTGTTGAAAAAAGTCGATAATGGGGCCCCTGAAAGGGATCCTTATATCTACTACATATAAGTAATATATTTCATTTAAACATCCAAAGGAAATAATCCATTCACTCCTGGAAGGGATCCTTAATATAGCTAAGTGAAATAATCCATTCATCTTCGTAAATTATTTGGTACAAATCAAATTGAGTATGCTTATTTCGTAGTACTTGAACTGTTATTTTCGCAATTTATCCAGTACAACGCTTAAACAAGTAAATAGTATTTTCCTAAACAATAGATCTGCTTATTTCGGTTACTGACTTATTCACGAATATACCAACACTAGCGCCGCTGAGGGTAATATTCTCTGGGAACGCACAAAAGCCCTTTTCTGATTTATTTACTTTGAATTGTTATCTCATACCTGATTAGCCAGTTGTTACGTAACATACTTCACAATTTTAGCATACATACCTTATTAACATTTCCTCCTAAGTTCTATATACTCTGCAAACGTATTAAAACCCTTTTCGTAGCTACTTTATTTGATTTTTTACTATCGGGTAACTAATTTCATGTTATTACATAACTAACTTTACAATTTGGATATTTATAACTTGTTGGGAATTCTTAAAAACAAGATCCTGTGTAAGACAGTTCTTTCTCTGTAAATGCACAAAATCCGTTTTAAGGGATACATACTTTGTATTGTTGTTACTGGATTAGCGAAACAATTATGAGAACGGAACAAAGGGATAAACCCCGCTTTCCCGGGAATTACCGGGTACACCAGCTAGTGTGTGTGTGTGTATATATGTATATATGTATATATATATATATATATATATATATATATATAATGATAGAAAAAGAGATAAAGGCTCTATAAGATTTGTATTGTAGTACCTAGGTTTATGGTAAAGGATAAGATACTAAAGTTAGTCCTAACAGTAATTCTAACTTTGAGTGTATCTTTTAGATTATATATTTAATTGTTTTCATTCCTGTTACTATGTTGACAGTAAAGAAAACACACACACATACTTACACGCATGCATGCACGCGCGCGCGCGCACACACACACACAGAGTAAAATGGTTCATTGTGAAACAGAGCTCTTGTTTAAAATAGAATTAATGTTAAATTTGGAATGGTGAATGAGATATAAAAAGACTGTTTCCAGGTCCCTAACTGGATTGATTAATTTACATGACACTGATGTCATAGATAATTGCTGTGTTAAGCTAAACAAAGGTTAATTATTCGTGTTTATTTCTGAAACGTTGTAATAAAGTTACAATTTTTCTTCGGTGTAAGGCTCAGGCGGATTTAGCATCAAGTAGGACGGCAGGTAATTGTTGACACGTGAAAGGAGGGAGAAGAGCTAAGAGGATATGGTGGGTGCTTTGTTTCTCTTCTTATTCATTCGTTCACCTCCCCATCTAGCTTAAATCAAAGCATACCAACTCTACTCACTCACTGTCAGCGGAATATGTGTCTAAGCCAAGATAATACTTATTGTAAATTTAGCTTAACAGCTGTAAAGGCATGGAAAAGAGTGCCGCTGTTACATAATCATAGCCATCATCATCGTCGTCGTCATCAATTATTATTACCAATAATAGCAAAAAACTACAGAGTAGTTTTTGTTTAGCCCTTAGGTCTTCTCTGATCTAACAGAATTGGATTAACTCTTTAGCGTTCAGGTTACTCTGTCAAATGCAATGCTTATTTTCATTATTTTGAATCAACCGTGTATTATCTTGTAGCATTGAGATTTTGATGGTATTTAGAATGACATTGTAGAGTAGGTGTGAGAGTCTGGATCTCACCAGTTTGAATATAAAACAGGTAAAATATTTGGATCTGATATGGCCGGATTATATGCTAATGGATTAGTGATCAAAGACGTTCCAGCCATGACTATATCGTTTTTTTTGTATTGAAAGGACTTAATTGTACTTTGAATGTGATAAGGTGTGATTTGAGAGCGATTTGGTTGTTTTATTCGGTAAGTCAAGCAACCGCTTAAAAGTTTTGTTGGCTCGAGGCTGGCAGACAACTGAAATGTTTTACAGTATCTAATTTCATACGTCTACTTTCTCAGCTCAAATATAACTTAGGTATACGCCAGTCCCTTAAAATACACGGGGTCGATGTAAAATGAGGCTGCCCCATCCCATGCCCGCAATCGATAAAATAGCACACACACATGCTGAAGTTCATCTAATCGATTATGCAGTTTCCTGGCTTTTTATGCCAATGTATGAAAGCCCTATTTGTTTAACTGAGAAATGTATTAATCATGCCAGACAAATTCATTCATTTTTAGGGTCCAAGGATAAATTATAAACTCCCCTTACTTTTCCTGCTTTTGCAACACTGAACTGTAAATTTGCGTTTTAGAAACTTTAAATTTAATTTGTTTTAAACGTTTGCAATAGAATTTTTGAAATTTCTTCTTTCGTACTTTGACTAATCATATTTGCTAAAGCAAAATTGTTAAGTGTGAAATAAGTTTGTGGCTTGTGAGCTGTTAACAAGGCTCATAAACGGTCTGCCAATAACGACTCTTATTTCGTGTGAACAATGGTGTCTCAATGTGGTCCCTCGACGTGGTAGATCAGGTGTCAAACTAGTTTCGCTTTGTGGGCTAGATTGGCGTATAAATTAGATTTCTATCAGATAGAGGCAGTTACTCCTAAAAACCAAATTCTATACATGGACCAAAATAAATGGATAGAGAGCACAATAAAGTGGGGGGGGGGAATAAGGCGTTAGTGAAATGGTTAACACAATTTACGGTCATAAAAAAGTGAAAATAAACAAATACTCGGAGATTATTTTAACATATAACCATAGACTGAAAAGTTCGTTTCTGGAATCTAGAAAGAATATATAATATTCAATATGATATCAATCTTTTATTAACTCAAAAATGTACTTAAAATTAAGTGATTCTTTATAATGGCAAGTTTGTATTGTTGCTGACCTGTATTATGAATGCACCAATGATCACGTAGTTATATCAATGTGTTATCTACTTCAAAATGCTACTTCTTCTACTACTATTATTATTATTATTGTTGTTGTTTGTATCGTTACTGGTATGTTTAGATATGTACACATTAGCGTTAAACGAAAAGATATGTAAAAAGTGTATTAGGAATGCGTGGGAGGGGAAAATATTGATTTAACCTGACGCCATACAGCGAGGAACCGCCAATAGTACAGATGTCTATGTGTGTGTGTGTGTGTATGTATGTACATACTAATGTATACAAATATGAGTCTAAAGAATGGCAAATGAAAGTAGAAATACATGCATACCAATGACAGCGTGTATATATATATTTGTATAAGTGTATGTATGAATGTATATATGAGCGCGCGCGCGCGTTTATATATATACATACACCCATATCTGTATGGATGTATGTGCGTATATTTGTTTGATATAATTATTCCTATGAATGAGCGTATGTGTGTGTATAATAGTACAGGTTAATGAATCTTTTCCTGTGACAGGCATCTTTAAAGACCATGATGGGTACCAGGAAAACTGAAACATAGATATAAACACACACACACACGTGTATGTATGTATGTATGTAAGTAGGTGTATGCGCGCGTGTGTATATATGCGTGAGAGAGAGAAATTACAATAAACACAAGTTTATATCATTTGTCCCAATGCATGTTTTATCATTATGGTTGTTTTGATCTTTCACTCCCTGTAACAATGCATGAAGTGTTCCCCAATGATTCGTTGTGGATAAGAATCCAATTACACTTGGAAATACGATGCACAGTTCCAAATAACCGCAATGGTGAAACATACGTAGGAATAAATGACATAAAGTTGTGTTCAACGTAATTCCCCCTACATTTGTTCTGTATGTCATATCTAGTAATTTTACTAAGTATGGCAGTAGCTAAACCACAATACTGGAAGCAGAATGGATGACAATAATTTACGTGGAGCTCTGAACTCAACAGTAACAGTCACATTTCTACCAGTATACACATCTCTCTCTCTCTCTCTATATATATATATATATATATATATATATATATATATATATATAATATATATATATATATATATATATATATATATTATATATATATATATATATATATATTATATATATATATATATATATAGTGGCTCAAGCTGGTTTTTATTGTATGAGACTAACAACCTCTATTAATTCTGGGCATTTTCATGCATTATCATATAGATTTAACGAGGGTGCTTTGGTCATCAAATTGAGTAAAATCTAGTTATAAAATGAGCTCTAGCAAGAGTAAACATATCCTCAACTGTAGAGACGGTGGATTGCCCAGAATTGTTGGAAAAAGGCCCATTGCGCAAACCCTTTTGCCCTTGGGCTAGAATTACCTCATATAAAACCCCTCTGTTAATGATGCTTTCGTCCCATCTCTCATCCTCGATGCTGCAGCAGATGGTGTGTGTATGTGGGAGGGAGGGACTACAACGTTCTTAGTCGAACGGAACAAGAGCAATAAAATACCTTAATTTACCGGTGAATTATATTTTGCAATCCGTGACATTCGAGACATCCGGTGGAAGTAGGGCCGCTGACAACGAAATTTGTGTTATTGTTGGCGTCTCGTCTTACTGAAGTATCAAGTTATACTCATGAGGATGCTTGGCTGTTTCAGTGCCTCAGCCCTGCGATTACTTGCAGTAATACCTTATTTTGGGTTACGGTAAAAAAATTTTTAAAGGGCAAGACAAGTATTTTTAGATGTAGTGTGTAAATGAAAGAGTGCACGTGCCTTTTTGACTAATTTCTAATTGTTATTGCCATTCAACTTCAGTAACTTAAATTCCTAATAATTGTATTTTTATAAATGACTAAGCCTTATCCATCGCTACGCTGCCGGTAAAAAATATTTGTTAATCATGCACGTTTCTTCTTTTAATAATAGACTATTATATAGTGCAAGACGTGTACATGCATGACTCAGTGGACAAGAAAGAAATTCTGTTGTTTAAATCAAGAACACATAATGGAAGGCGTTCCAGTTACAACCATTTCGCCGTCTAGCAGCTAAATCATCATCGAATCACATTATTCCCAGGTTCGCTCTGGCTTGGGATAGTAGGGCCTCTCAAGAGCACCAGTTATGGGTTAAATAGCAGAAGATGGTCTTAAGGCTAAGAGATACAGGAATTGTGAGTTGACTGGTCTCTAAACATGTGTCACACAAGTTTAACGATATGGGAGCACACCCTGATGTCATATGAAGCAGTCTCTCTGCTTAAAGATTAAAATAGGCCCTGTGCTTTAAGTTAAGCTCGAGAGAGCAGGAGACTAGCAGCATAAACTGTAAATACACCGGCAGAAGGCAACGGAAAGCCATTGCTGTATCTCTTCCATGAAGTCATGAATCTTTTGACGGCGGTACAAGATCATCAACACTTGTAGGTATTGCACAAGGGAAAAGGTTAGATAGAGAGGCACACATAATATACTGAATGTTTAATGAAGGCAGTGGAGTTGCAGTAAAATGAAATGCAGAACCATATTCACAATGAAAATGAACGTGAACATGAGAGCATTGAAACTCAGCTCAAACTTTCTAAAACAACTCTCCAAGTATACAATAAACACAACTCAGCTGTATGTCCGCTGTATTTATTACACACATTAAAATAACGACTCCTTTTCCACACAGTCCCTTACTATTTCCTCTCTACTCATCAATTACCCACTAGTCGTCACGTTGAACAAAGTTCACTCTTACGCAGACGGTGCTACCATTCATTCTTCTGTAATCTACCAGTAAGTTGGGCATAACTTTAAACTGCATCCGATAGGGAGGCCCTGGTCCAGGAGTTCCAGGGTTTTGAAGAATGTGGGAATCACCTCTCAGCCACTATTGTTCACAGGTCTACTCTGAATCGGAGTAGTAGCACCTGCCTAGATCCAAAATATAGGTCAATCAGCATATTACGGATTTCTTACCCGTGCATGTGAAGACTGGGTTCGGCGGACTCTGCGGAAGAAACTTTAATAGTTCAATGGAGGGGAAGGCAGCTGCAGCAACCCACTGCTGCACACAGACACGTCCATCTTTTAGATCACACGTGCGATGTCTCTTGTAATTGCTTTTCCTACCGGCACTATAATAGCATTTCCTCTCGGAGTCGGCTGGGTAAACGCCTAGTTATCCGGTACTCAAATAACCGGAACATTCGAGCAACTGGCACCAAAACAAGAATGTATCATTAGTTCGAGACAAGGAGATTTTTACTTATTTGTGTTGTCATCTAAAGCAACTTTCTGCTATATCTAAAATGGGTCGTTGCTGCTCAAGATATAGCACAATATTTTATTTTACAACACTTACAGTACCTGTATATAATTAGGTTTAATGAAATTTGTTCTTTAGTTAAATTACACTTTTAATCATTCCTGTTTCTCTCATTATTACTATATGTTTCTTTATTACCCACAAGGGGCCAAACTAGGACAGACAAACGGATTAAGTCAATTACATCGACCTCAGTGCGTAACTGGTACTTAATTTATCGACCCCGAAAGGATGAAAGGCAAAGTCGTCCTCGGCGGGATTTGAACTCAGAACGTAACGGTAGACGAAATACGGCTACGCATTTCGCCCGGCGTGCTAACGATTCTGCCAGCTCGCCGCCTTCCTCTCATTATTACTATATTTAGAATATTAACGATACCACTGATATATGTATAGCTTAATGACTTTTGTTAGGTGTCATGATAATTTAAAAAGTGATGATCAGATATCAGGAAAGTCCCAGTGGTGCCGGATAGGAGGGATGAGTTTACTGTATCTCCAATAAAGAATTTCCAACTCACTCATCTCTCCTGTCTCCATTACTCTTATTGCGTCCACTCCTCGGGTATTACACTTACCATTTGGCCCAGTCTTTCCTTTCGATAACAACGGTTTATGGAACTCACTCTCTCTCTCTCTCGTCCTTCCCGCAAATGTTGACTTGCAGTGGTTCAAGAGAAACGTTCCTGATTTTGATCTAATCTACAATGGAGAGCTTGTAAAGGTCACGAGAATACTCATATCAAACAAGTAAAAACAAAAAAAAATGAGCTTATGGTTATTGATTGTATTGTGCGTCATCCAATAATTACATTAAGCAATCATAAAAACATACTTGAACTCAAATCGACTGAGTTCCAGTGAGCCTAATGATCGTATTATGAATAATTGTATGGCGTACGAAACAGCCTGTAGCGCAAACGTATCTAAATTCAGCCAATCTGGGATTGAACTGTCTTGTTTCTTGTACCTGATATACATGTAAGAAAGACACTGCTGGAGAAACAAGGATGAAATATCCAACGATCTCTTTCCCTGGAAACTTACGCATGGACATACAGGTGTCGGCAGATTAAAAAGGGCATACAGAAATCGATCAAATTCTGGAAGACCTGGACATCAAGTCGAAGATACAGAAGATCCTGACAGCTGCTATGAAACAGCTGCATTGGCCCAGGCAAGTTGCCTGACCGAATATATATATATATTATATATATATATATATATATATATATATACACACACACATACATACATAATTTAATTGATTTAATCGAACTATTCTATATAGAACGTGTATTTTTCTTTTATAAATTTTTAATTCGTCCGATTTTATACTGTATAACGTTTTTCACCTCCCCCACTTAATCGTCCAGCCACACAAATTTGCGCGTGCTGGCTGACCTAGTAGAATCATTAACCTGCCGAACAAAATGTTTAACAACATTTCATCCGTCTTTAGGCTCTGAGTTCAAATGCCACGAAATAAGTACCAGTTGAACACAGGGATCGATAATCGACTAGTCTCATCGCCCAAAATGTTAGGCGTTGTGCCTAAAGTAGAAAAGATAAAATCGGCGAGCTGGCAGAATGATTAGCGTGTCGGACAAAATGCTTAGTAATAGTTCTTCCGCAATAAGTTCAAATTCCGTCGAGGCCGACTTTATCTTTCATCCTTTCAGGGTCGATGAAATAAGTACCAATTGAAAACGGAGGTCAATATAATCGATTTGCCTTCTCCCCGCAAATTTCAGGCTTTGTGCCTATAATGGAAAGAATTATCATTATCATTATTTGACAGAATCGTTAGACAGTCGGGAAAAAATTCCTTGAGATGTTTGTTCCAGCTCTTTATGTTCTGAGTTCGAATTCCGCTGAAGTCAACTTTGCTTTTCATCTCTCCGGGAGTAGATAAAATTAAGTACCAGTCAAAATGCTAGTATCAATACTATTGACTAAATTCCTGTAAAAATTGCTTGAACCAAACCCAGACAATTCTACTGCTACTACTACTACCACTATCCGAAAAGTTGGCACTGTTACTTGAAGTTTCGTGTTTCCACTTATCAAACTTTTCCTGTTTGGTAAGGTGGAAACACTAAACTTGAAGTACAGTGCCAAGACATTTTAATTTCTACGTAATACTTACTTTACTGTACTAAATACTTTCTCAGTAAATTCAAGTGTGTGTATGTGTGTACATTATGAATCAACTTCTGTTTAAAAGAATAAGAAACTAGTATTTTATTTAAATGGTACTTGTTTGTGATATATATTTATTAGTATCCTTTAAAATATAGTTAGTATTTGTGCTCGTACTTTCTTAGTTTCGAGTTCAAATATCTCCCATAGGACAACATTTGCCTTTCATCTGCTTGAAGTCGATAAAACAAATACCAGTAATTAAAATGCTGTTGGTACATGCTGATTTCTAGTATGATGCATGCCTACTCTGAAAAAAAAATTGCCTTTCAGAGTATTCGGGAAAAATCAATATTTCTTATTGTGCACAAACGAAGACCCGTCTAATCTTGCATTTAGTAGTTTTATTGAATTATTAAAGAGAAAAGGTTGGGGGGTGGAAATCAACAACAAACCTATATATGTGTGTGTGCGCGCGTGCGTGCGTCCGCACGCACGCAAACACACGCATTATAATTATTATTCAAAAACCAGAGCGAATTTAAGCAAACGAATGAAAGAACTGATCTAACGTCGAGCCAACGAAGGACCCGCTATATACTCGATCGATTTGCTAAAAATAGTAGTCAAATCCCATCAGGTCATCTTAAGAGAAATGCAATGAACGATGTCTCTAAAAAAGGAGAAAAGGTTAAAACGGAACACCTTTCAACAACAAGTCTGCCTCATCAGAGCTATTCTGGGTCTAAATAATGCGCAATAGATAACTAATTAAATGAAACAGTATGACATATTTAGGTTAAGGTTAAATGAAATGTCATATGGTTGATTGAATTGATTGATAATAAAGGAAAATGCATATAAGAACTGCTGCTATATAGTTAATAATTACATTCTAACAAAATACCAGTAGTTCTCATCAATGATTTTATTATATTATATATGTATTATTTTAGCATGCCTGTATATATAGCTAGCTAGACAAATTAATAATCTCTCATCTGAAACCAATGAAAGAAAGTGACCACCCGAAAATGCTTAAAAGCCTGTTAACTACATATATGCGAGTGGGGTTGAAAAGCGTACATGCTGACTACGAAGGAGTGATGTTAGAGCTGTGAAATTTTGCATGCATTGGTTTCAACTCCTCTTCTTAATAACGATATTGTTTCTTTCCATGTAAACTGATATCTGACTGTTCAAAAAGGACTTTAAAACTAAATAGTAGCGACTTCTCTTTAAAATCGACAAAATTTGGCATCACGCTGTTATCAAGTACCTGCAGGAAAAGGGTTTAGCTCCCAAAGACATTCATGCTGACATGGTTGCTACAATATGAGATTACGCTCCAGCTTTAGCAACAGTGCAAAATTGGACAGGTGAATTTAGGAAAAGAAGGGAGAGTCTCGAAGATGACCCAAGATCGGGGCGTCCTGTGACTGCCACCACCGAGAAGGATTGATCGTGTTCTCGTGACTGGGAAGCAAACTTCTTAACTACATGGCGACGTCTGCGCGCACGCCTCTGATGAGAACCCAATAAGTTTCGAAAATCGATTGAAGTTGTTCATCATTTAAGGCGGCGAGCTGGCAGAAACGTTAGCGCACCAGGCGAAATGCTTGGCGGTATTTTGTCTGCCATTACGTTCTGAGTTCAAATTCCGCCGAGGTCGACTTTACCTTACATCCTTTCGGGGTCGATAAATAAAGTACCAGTTACGCATTGGGTCGATGTAATCGACTTAATCCCTTTGTCCTTGTTTGTCCCCTCTGTGTTTAGCCCCTTGTGGGCAATAAATAAATAAATAAATAAATAGATATATATAGGTGCAGGCATGGCTGTGTAGTAAGAAGCTTGCTTCCCAACTACATGGTTCTGGGTTAAGTCCCATTGCGTGGCACCTTGAGCAAGTGTTTTCTACTATAGCCTCGGGCCGACCAAAGCCTTGTGAGTGGATATGGTACTCAGAAACTGAAAGAAGCCCGTCGTAATGTATGTATATATTTGTGTCTATGTTTGTCCCCCACCCCACCCCAACATCGCTTGACAATCGATGTCGATGTGTTTACATGCCCCCGTAACTTAGAGGTTCGGCGAAAGTGACAGACAGAATAAGTACTAGACTAACAAAAAAATAAGTCCTGGGATCGATTTCTTCGACTAAAAAAACCCTCTAAAGCGATGCTCCAGCATGGCCACAGACAAAGAATAAAAGAATATGCTTATAAGTAGAACACATTTATTGCCTAAGTAATAGGCATAAAGGAAACGAAACGCACACACGATAATTAACGATCGCAAATAAAATTATTTATGAAATGCTATAAAAATTTTACAATGGGCTTAATCACCTTGGGCTCGGTGGGTTACAAGAATATATATATATTGCAGACAATAATTTTAATATAACCGGTTTAGCTAAATTTTTCGCCCACCATCCAACCTGTTTACTACACCACTACCCCTCTATAACTTCTGAGAAGTTAGGAAACTTATCATTGTTTGTTTTTTAGTTTTAGTTCGCCTCGATCGGGCAGATAAATGAGTAACGGTATTCCAGCAGTGGACATTTTGTCGTGAGTGCACAATATATCCACGAGAACATTATTCGATGGATCTTTTTCTAAGTTGTGTCATTTAAGGAAGCTTTAACGGTTATTTCTAACATGGTCAATTGATGAAACTGACTTTAGTGTAGAGCTGAAATCACGTTTGCTATGCTCAAATGTCTTCATCTGTGTGTGGTGGAAAGGGGGAGGAATAAAGAAAGGACAAAAAGTGAAAGGGAGAAAAGGCAAACGAAAGTGAAAGAGAGCGAGTTGCTTTAATCAGAGGGAAAACGAAAGTAAAGCGAGATGGGAAAGAGAGGTGAAAAGAGGAAGACACACATAATGAGAGAGAGAGAGAGAGAAAGATAGAAAGCAAGCGAGAGGGGAGAAGAGAGAGAGAGCTCGTTTAAGCAGACGATGTAATGATAAACAAGTGTTCTTAGGTAAAGAAATCATACATATTCATATAAACCATTATATATATAATTGTTTGTATCTGTGTATACATACACACAGCAACTTCTTTATTTACGGAAGGAATGTCTGCTAACTGTGAATCTAGAAGAAAAGGTGTCCGGTAAATCGAAGCTAACTAGGGACCACTAGCAATCAAAAGTATATGTTATACTGTACCAAAGGATGTAATTCTTACTAGTTATTTGGAGGGAGTAGATTTGAAGAGCATTTTGGTACTACTTAAAAAGAGTGGTCCCGGTACGCGCACTCGCGTACTCTCGCATCCGCGCTATCTAGTCGTGACTAGTCGATCCTACAACTACCTAGCAAAGTAAATAAAACACAAAATAAATATTTTTTTTTAGACAAAGTAAATAATTTTTTTTAAACAAAGTAAATAAAAAAACACAAAGGATCGACTAGTCACGACTAGCTACCGCGCATGCGCGAGTGCGCGCACCGGGACCAGTCTTCTTAAGTAGTACCGGGCATTTTAACGCGGGTTTTTGCAGAATCATTAGTGCCGGCAAAAATACTTTGCAGTGTTCCAATTCTTTACATTCCGACTTCAAACTGCGCTGAGATCAACTTTGCCTTTCATCCCTCCGAGATCGATACAATTTTGTACTAGTCTTAAGCACTTGAATCGATGGAATCATCTCGCCCCCTGCCACCAAAGTTGTTAGCCTCATGCCAAAATTAGAAATTACTATGGTTTTAAAGCCCATTAAATTGGAATTTTTTAAAATTAGGGACCCATTAAACTAAGGGTTATTTTCTTAGTGTGCATGCGCTTATGCACACATTCACACACACACATCAAAATACGTATACACATAAATTCACACACACACACATACGCATTTTAATGTGCATATAAAAATCAATATTCACGATACTATGCATACACAAAAAAATCTCTGAACCAGATAGATGTCTACATGTATCAACATAGGCATTTATGATACATGTGTATGCGAATGCTTATCATTATGTCCGTGCAAATGAAAATACGTTTTAGCTATATATATATATATATATATATATATATATATATCATATATATATTATATCATTATATATACATAATATCATATATATTATATCATTATATATATACATAATATCATATATATTATATCATTATATATATACATATATATATATAATATATATCATATATATATTATATCATTATATATATATATATATATATATATATCATATATTATATCATTATATATATATCATATCATATATATAAATATGATATATATATATAATATATATCATATATATATCATATATATATAACTATGATATATATATATATCATATCATATATATATAAATATGATATATATATATATATATATATATGACCTTAAACGATAAGCCCAACCACACACATAGATAAACAGCGACAACCACACTCACACACACACGTGCTATCATTACACACACACAGACCTGTGCGCACGCACATACCCACACATGCCTCCTTCTCTTGCACTCTCATGTCTTTGAAAGAACTTTTTCGTCACCCATTCCCTTCCGGTCATTTCAATATGTGACCGCGTGTGTATCGTTGTCGATTTTCTTTCTCTGTCTTCCCTTCCTTGGACTTTTCCTTTTTTCTATATTTCTGATGAAGAGCTTCGCTCGAAACGTTAAATCCTCCTTCTTTCTTTCCTTTCCTGAGCGTCCAATAACACTATACCTGTTCCACATTCCCATGTTGTTGTGTTTTCTCTTTGTTCATGTTTTGATTATCTATATATATATATATTATATCATATACATACACACACACACACAGAATCTCCAACAGAAATTTTGCAACGCAGTAAAAGAAACAACTGCTTTCGGCATTGGTGTATTTCTGGAAATTTAAGGGCGCTGTAAGCTTTTTCTTTTTTTAAAACTAGAGATGAGTGTGAGTTGTGAGATACCCACAAGCCACTTCTCCAAACCTCATACCGACTAAACACACTAAACGCCCTGTATGCATGTATGTACATGTTTTTCAGTTACATTTCTGTGCGTGTATGACAGCTATATAAATGTATTCATTTACAGTTTGTATTGTCTTGTTCTATTATTTCTAGCTCTTTTACAAGATTCAGTCGGTGGGACTATGGGACGGCCATTGTTTATATTTTTCTTTAATTATATATATTTTTTTATTCTTTGTGAAAAATCTCTTTCACCGTACACCACAAATATCATCCTTGCTCATCCCTCTTATCCAAAGTATATTCTAACAATTAAACAATTAGATGCAACTGGTTTTTGTTTTTTGCTTGCTTTATCGAATCCATTGCTTGAATGTCTCTTTTGGCCATTTCTAGAGAATACTGTTGAAAGTTTCTTTCAGTAATGAACGAGCATGTATGCATGCTTTATTAAAAATCAGCAAAAATTAGAGTGAATCAAGGGCCTAGAGTTCCATGCATTGACATGGATGGAAAGACATATAGATAGATTAGAGGGGTCTTTTGAAGTACTGCATTTTCAACAAATTGTTTGTATTTACTTAACATGCCAGATGCTGGGAGAGCTATAGGTTACTCTCTCTCACACACACATAATATAAAGAAGAAAAAAACTGATACTAGTTGAACGAAAAATTCATGATTACCAGGTTTTCACAGCAACACAATTTCTTCCAGACAGTGGTGATAAGTATATCTAACTCAAGATACAAGACACAATTTGAGAAGAAGGGCGCAGTCAATTAATTTATATTTTATCAACAAAAACGATGATAGGCAGAGCAGAGTCAACTTTGGCGAGATTAGAACTTAAAATGTAAAGAGACGTAAACTAAATACAGCAAGGCCTTTTTATCAGTTGTGCCACTGATTTTCTCACGTCCCGCTCTAATGATGTATTTAATAATTTCTAAAACATTGACACAAAGTGTTACAGATTTGTTGAGGTGAGGAGAAACATTTTAAGCTCTACTGATTAATGGTACATCGACCCAGTCGCTGATTAATACTTAAGTACTATGGAATGAAGGTCCCAGAATGATCAACGGCTAACTCGAACGGACATGGTTTTTATTTTACTTTTTGATTGGTAGACCTTTTTATTGACTCGGGGAGGATGAAAGGGGCAGAACAGCGATAAAATAACTGTAGTCCTATAGATTTGATGGGTATGATAATAATGCATGAAATAAACACTAACTTATTGTTTTTCTATTAGGTGGTGTATCCTTTGTTACAAGATACCCATTTTTCTTATAGTTATGAGGGGGGAAAAAGTTGGGTCATGTGAATTTTCCAACACTCCTCTCCCCAACCACTTGAAAAAAATTTTCCCAACAAATCTGTATATACTTTCAGTCTACAGTATCTAAGTGGTATTTGTTGAAAATTTTGTTAAAAAGTATCCATTTTCTGGAAATTACGAGGCAACAAAGTCGACGGCGGGGTGATGGAGGGGGGGAGGTACACATCTATAGTTATGCCCACCTTATAATTTATAATTAGATTTTTAATGCTCATAGCATTCAATGTCTTAACTAATTGAAAAACAATTGTTTTCCATCTGAATGTTATTTCAATGATTCATTTTATCATCATTATAATTTTGGACGATGGCTTGATTTTGAGGAAGAAGTTAGTCAATTAAATTTGACCTCAGATTGGCTCTATTTCATCGACTCTGGGAGGATGCATGACGAAGCTGAATTCGCCAGGATTTAAACTAAGAAGGTAAAGAGTTGAAAGGAATATTTATAAGGCATTTTGTATAATGAGCTAACGATTCTATTAACTCATCGCTCCTTTTAAAAATATAATAATTGTTCCAAATTTTGGCACAAGACCAGCTGTTTTGGGGAAGGAGATAAGTCGATTACACCGACCCCAGTGATCAGCTGGTATTTATTTTATCGACCCCTAAAGGATGAAAGGCAAACTCAACCTCCACAGAATTTGAACTCAGTACGTTAAAGCGGGAAGAAATGCTGCGAAGCATTTTGTCCAACAAGCTAATGATTCACCCTTTTACAAATACAACAACCGAAAGGGGACTTTGACTCTGTGGATGGTGCAAAGATCCCTTTCGACCCAAAGGTAATGTGGTGGTGGAACAATGTTGTTGATAGGGCTATCAGAGAAAAGAAACAGGCTTGAAAGGACTGGAAGAACGGTGGTAGCAGGGAATCGTATCAGACCACCAGAAGGGAAGCTAGGAGACAGATTTATTTAGACAGAGGGGAAGCAGATAAGAAAAAATTTGCCAATGTTCTGTGTCATGAGGACCAAAGACTTCAAGTATTTCGTGTTGCAAGACAGTATGAGAGAGAATTGTGATGTTGTAGGAGAGAAATGTGTCCACATGGATGATGGTTCACTTGCACTAAACGAGGCTGCAAAGAGAGAAGTTTGGAGACGCCACTATGAAAGGTTGCTCAATAAAGAAAATGAATGGGAGTAAGAGAGTCCACCGAACATCGACCTAACAGAGGGACCAGCTATCCGAGTTGACAGTACCTTGGTAGATAAAGCAATTAAGAGTATGAAGACAGGGAAAGCCCCTGGCCCATCAGGAACCACTGCAGAGATGCTCAAAATATCTGGCAGTGTCGGCTATAGCCTAGTCACCCATATAGTTAACCAGGTGATACACGAAGGAGTCATACCCAATGACTGGTGTGGCAGCACCATAGTCAACTGCTACAAAGGTAAAAGTGGCGCTTTAGATACAAATAATTACAGAGGAATCAAGTTGTTGGATCAGAAAATGAAGGTCATGGAGAGGGTCATAGCCCAACTAATTAGGGAAAGAGTCAGTTTAGATGAGATGCAATTTGGGTTCGTGCCAGGGAAAAGCACCACTGATGCTATATTTATGGTAAGACAGCTGCAGGAGAAATACCTAGCCAAAGATAAACCTCTGTACCTGGCTTTCGTTGATGTAGAGAAAGCCTTTGACAGGGTCCCCCAAGCCCTTATCTGGTGGTCAATGAGGAAACTAGGGATAGATGAATGGTTAGGGAGAGCTGAGCAAGCCATGTACAGGGATGCTGTCAGTAAGGTGAGGGTTGGCAATGAGTACAGTGAAGAATTCCAGGTAGAGGTAGGAGTCCACCAAGGTTCAGTCCTCAGCCCCATCCTATTTATCATACTCCTCCAGGCAATAACAGAGGAATTCAAGAGAAGATGCCCTTGGGAGATCCTCTATGCTGACAATTTTGCTCTAATTGCTGAGTCACTATCAGAACTCGAGGAGAAGTTTCAGATGGGGAAACAAAAATTAGAATTGAAAGGCCTTAGAGTCAACCTAGCTAAAACCAAAGTCCTAATAAGTAGGAAGGCAGACAAACCACAAATCCCTTCAGGTAGATGGCCCTGCTCGATCTGTAGAAAAGGCATAAGTAGAAACTCTATAAGATGTACCCAGTGTAAGCTATGGACACATAAGAGGTGCAGCAATATCAAAGGAAAGCTAACTGGGAGGATAGTTTTTGTATGTGGCAGATGCTCAGGAGCAATAAACACTAAAAATTTGCAGAGAACAACTTCCACCACATTCCAGGGAAAAAAACTAGAAGTAGTTGTTAGCGTCTGTTACCTAGATGATCAAGTCAGTAGTTGGTGAGAGTGCGCCGTTGCCAGTATCGCCTGACTGGCCCTCATGCTGGTGGTATGTGAAAAAACATTCAAGTGAGTTCGTTGCCAGTGCCGCTGGACTGGCTCCTATGCAGGTGGCACATAATAAGCACCATTTGAGCATGGCCGTTGCCAGTACCACCTGACTGGCCCTCATGCTGGTGGCACGTAAAAGTACCCACTACACTCTCAGAGTGGTTGGTGTTAGGAAGGGCATCCAGCTGTAGAAACTCAGCCAGATCAGATTGGAGCCTGGTACAGCCGTCTGGTTTGCCAGTCCTCAGTCAAATCATCCAACCCATGCTAGCATGGAAAGCAGACGTTAAATGATGATGATGACGACAACAACAATGGTTTCAGATTTTGGCACAAGCAGTTACACAAACAGTTGCAAAGAGATGATCTTCTCTGTGAATCTTTGCTGGATTGCTTCAAGATCCACTGTCAATTTTACACTGTTGGGTGACCATAGCTGGGAGCAATAATCCAGGTGGCTGAGGACGAATGCCCTCCATAGGACCATCATAGTTTCCTTATCTCTGATTCTGAATGTTCTCAGGATCCATCCAGCCAGTTGTCTGCACTTTGTCACTATCCTGGTAATGTGAACTTGGAAAGAGGTATCATCACTCATGTTGATATGCAAGTCCCCCACTGATTTAGGCTCTGGGATGGAAATTCCCTGTGGATGAGTGTACGCTGTAAGTTTTATATCCAGTTGTGGATGCTGGTAGCACAGGGCTTCGAATTTTTCAGCATTAAACTGCATATTATTATCCTCAGTCCATCTGTAAATTGAGTCCAACTCCTGCTGCAGATGTGCAACATCGCTGGGGTTCTGTATTTTCTGAAAGACTTTCGTATCATCTACGTAGCTAGCAAGGGTGGCTATCCAGGCAGTTGAGGGCATATCTGAGAGGCCCACTATGAAAAGCAGTGGTCCCAAGACAGTGCCCTGTGGAACACTGCTCACTATTTGTGTTTTCATTGAGGTGGCTCCATTGACAACTATTGCCTGACTTCCATCTTTCAGAAAGTCATGTAACCACTTTCCAAGTTTTCCAACTATGCCAAGATCATGCTGATTGTGGCATATCATACCATGGGGTCCACTTGGTCAAAAGTTTTTGTAAAATCAAAATATATTATGTCTACATTTGAGTTGTTGAGTAACAGCCTCAACACCCAGTCATAATGTTGTTAGAGCTGAGTCAGGCAGCTCCGAACTGATTGGAAGCCATACTGGGTATCACTTAACAAGTTATTTTCTTCAAGGAATGTGATTAGTTTCCCTCTGACTATCCGTTTCATGACTTTGCTGATGTGTGAAGTCAGAGAGATAGGTCTGTAGGCATATGTATATAACATATGTATAGAATATATATGCATTATATATATATATATATATATATATATATATATATCTATCATCATCATCATCATATATATGGGGGAGATAGAAAAGTTTTGAGCCTTGAAGTCATGTACCGTGTTTTGATTTTTATGAGGCTCAAGACTTCATACACCCCTCATATATATATATTATACACACACATATATATACATCATCATCATCATCATCATCATCGTTTAACGTCCGCTTTCCATGCTAGCATGGGTTGGACGGTTCAACTGGGGTCTGGCAAGCCCAAAGGCTGCACCAGGCCAGTCAGATCTGGCAGTGTTTCTACAGCTGGATGCGCTTCCTAACGCCAACCACTCCGAGAGTGTAGTGGGTGATTTTATGTGCCACCGACACAGGTGCCAGACGAGGCTGGCAGACGGCCACGCTCGGATGGTGTTTTTTATGTGCCACCGACACAGGTGCCAGACGAGGCTGGCTGACGGCCACGCTCGGATGGTGTTTTTATGTGCCACCGACACAGGTGCCAGACGGGGCTATTTATATCTATATATATATATAGATAGATAGACAGATAGATAGATACATATATATATATATATATATATATTATATATGTAAAGCATATGTTATACATGTATGTATATTGTTTTAATTGTCCTTTTAGTAAATAAATAAATAAATTGACATAATATGTCTAAAAGTTGATGAATATCATCTATTGATCCCCCCCCCCCATTTTTTACTGCTCTTTATAACATATATTTATATAATATATATATAGTATATACATAACATATATAACTTAATATATGATATATATATAACATCTATATAATATCTATAACATATATATATATATATAATATATATAACATGATATATATACATATATATATATAAAACATATACAACATTATATATACATATAACATATAAATATAACAATATATATACATATAATAATAATAATAATAATATATATACATATATAATAATAATAATATAATATATATATACATATATATAATAATAATAATATATATATATATAATATATATATATATATATATATAGGTTAATGAAAACGGTTCATGTAACCTGTTATAGTTTTTTTTAAAAAAAAAGGTTCTTTAAATAGTTTCATTACATTTAAATGGTTTATTCTTGTCTGATGACATGAATTTAACATATCAAAGCTCTTATTTTACCTTCTATATAAATGAAATTGCTGTTTTATCTAACGCAAATGAAATAGCGAATTCTACATTACAATGTCGTTGTAAGTTTGTTTGGGATGTGTGCGTGTGTGAGAGAAAGAGGGAAAGGAGAATATGTGTGGGGGGTGTAAGAAAGATAGAAAGATAATAATCTCTCAAGACAGTTTTTCCGCTGATGAAGGTATCAACTGTCCATCCATATATTACTATGAACAATTGCTAGAAACACGATTTTATTTTCAAGTGTTTCTTCGTTTTAACTGTATATATTATAATATACATACATACACACACTCACACATAATATATATACAAACATACATGCCTCTCTACATATATGTGGATGTGTGTGTGTATATATATACACACACACACACACACACACAAACACATCCGTGTTGGTATAAGTATACATATTTTACATATACACACTCACACACACACACACACATAAGTAGTATAATGTTCGAGTTTGGTTCAGAACCTTCAAGGTTCAAGCTTAAAGTACACATTATTAAATGGAACAGTCGAGGAATTTTTTTCCCCTCTGTTTACTTCTTTTTAGGAAAACATTTCAATGATTTGCATGCGTAATAAAGATTTAATGTACCATGAACTTAATAGTACGATTTTTTTTTTTTTTTAATTTCCAGATGTTGTAACGCTGTGTGTGTAAAATAAGCGTCGAGTGATGATAGATAGAATAATATTTAATATTCGATTTTCTTATTTCCGTTTTGTTCCTAGTTGCAATCAAGGCTAAACGTCAAAAGAAAAATCAAAAAAAAAAAGAAAAGAAAAATTAAACTACGTGGAAATGAAATTTTATACACTCACAGAGTTAAATGTCCTTCTCTGTAAGAAACAAGCATATTGGAAATGAATGAAAGAATATATATCTGTGTGTATGTAGAGTAGGGTGTAGCTAAAAATAGTAAGTTGTACCTTATTAGAAGGGCGAAGATGAATTTTGATTTTCACAATAATTATAGCAAGTAAAAGACAAACAGATTATTGTGATGCTGAATTAGGAATATAAAAACACTACTGATGTTCTGAAAAGTGCTTAAACATGTCAACACGTAGAAAAAAAATCGAATACACATTACGTACCCTAGGTTCAGCTTGAATGGACACGCAATTTGTACTCGCCAACACTCTTATATGATGTCATCATTATGTTTATGCTGCTCAAACCAACTATTCTGTCGAACCTTACATGAAAACCGCTACAAGAACGGGAGAGAGAGAGAGAGAGAGAGAAGCAGGCAAGAGCCTGGTATAGAGGAAAATTATATCTTCCCAGAAAGAGACCGGTTAGTTACCACGTGGATCAGAAGAAAAAAAATTTATTATTGTGGCGATTAGTTCGTCTGCAGCCAAACTGAACTCTTCGCATTCTCTCGCTGATTTTTCATTTTTCCTCCTTTTTTCATTCACCTCTTTCTCTCTCTCTTTGTTTCTCCTTTTCCTTCTTCGCAATTCCTGTCTTGTTCTCTTCAAATTTTCTTTGCAGTATTGTATTTTGCCGTAACAAAAAAAGTTCTGTTTATCTGAGGGAAATAAGATATAGCAATATACCTCGTGCAAAGGCGAAGTGAAGAGAGAATAATATCACCAGTTTTGTTGTGCGTTAATGGTGTTAGAACATGAACAACATACCGGCGATATTCCTATACATCTCCTTCTAACCACACCCTACATAATGCATAGTGTGTTTAAGAAAAATAAAAGACGGGGCTACTAGGGCTGCAATATTTTCTTTTCTTTCTTCCTTTTTTTCCTCTCTCTTTTGGTTATAAGTCTGTTCAGTCAAAACTGACCTGCTACGAAACAACCCTAACTTTGGGCAAAATAGTTTTGTCTAAGGAAAACAATAGGTGTTTGGTCACTAATATGGATGGAGTCTTGTTGCTGTTGTTTGAGACTAGGCTAGTTTCGATTAAGTAAACTTTTGATTAAAGGCGTTCCTACTATAACCATCCCTATCTTTTTTCTTTTTCTTTTTTTTTCTTTTAGTTATTTAGAACTACATGATACGAGTCCTTCATTTTTTAAAGGTAGGATGTGTAAAAGTTGAACGACCACAAAGATACTCCTTGTGCGATACTTTCACAAATTATCCTCGTCCTTTTGCTCTGGAGACTCACAGACAAACAGTCTTCAGCACACTGCATAACCTCTCACACCCTGGCATCACCGCAGTAGTGAAACTCATTTCGGCTAGGTTCTTTTGGCCAAATATGAGACAAGACATCACTGTTTGGTCACACTCCTGCCTTTTCTGTCAGAAGTCAAAGTTGCATAGGCACATCCATGCAATCCTTGGCACATTCAACATACCAGACGTGCGTTTCAACCATGTACACATCAAACTTGTTGGACCTTGGCCAGTCAGCCAGAGATATACCTACCTGCTCACCTGCATTGATCATTTCACATGTTGGCCGGAAGCTATTTTTTTAGTAGATATCACTGCAGAATCTGTTGCCAAAATTTTAGAGACCCTACCTCCATCATTACCAACCATGGAAAACAGTTTGAATTGCAACTCTTCCACAAGCTCATGAAGACCATAGGCGCATGTCAGATTCAAGCCACCAATTACCATCCACAATCCAACAGTATGGTAGAACAATTCCACCATCAAATGAAAGCTGCTTTGCATGCTTACCTAGATCGGCAGCATTGGAGCAAATATCTTTCAATAGTTCTTCTTGGCTGCCAAGCCTCAATAAAGGAGGATCTCAGTTATTTCCCAGCAGAACTTGATAATGTCACACCTCTTTCATTGCCAGGCCAGATGTTGGCCCCAGTGGATCTGTCCACACAAGACCCCACTATGTTCATACTCAGACTTTGCAAACACATGCAAGAACTGCTACCCATGTCAACACGACATCAAAGGTGAACACAGAATAAACAATATATACACAAAAATGTCTTATGGTGATTCATACTAACTTTTTTTCCATTTAATAATACGCACTTGAACAGCCAATGACAGTTGCTATACTCCCCTTTTGGTGTATAAATGACCATAAGCTACCTGTTGGCTCAATCTAGTGTCTAGAAGACTATGGTCACTTAAAGGGATTACAAGGACATTATAGCCACATACTCCTGAAATAACCAAAGAGAAATGGTACTCCAGTATAACCACAACCTAGTGATTGGATTGTGGTCATCTCAATAAAATATGAGCAGCAACAGTTACCTCACAGTTTTTGAAAAATTTGTGACTGACTTTATGGAGATAGTCACTTTGCTTGGATTTATGATGCAAACTTACTGTTTTAAAGTGATCTAAATTAAAACCTCTCATCAAAATTTCATGTTAATTTATGTATTAAACACTAGCTTAATAAATGACAGTTGCATCATTAAATTCATCATTATTATCAAAATTAATTGAAACAAAGACTGTATTTCAACAGAAATATAGTAACAAAAGAGTTAAAAAATAATTTCTGAAGGTAGCAAAGGCACTGCATTCTACAGACATACATTGCTAAATGTAGATATCCTGAATATACACTTCTGACTCCAACACTTCTTTTGTATCTAATGTTGTTTAGTCCCAGATAAGCCCCGACTAGAACTATGACCAAAAACATTCCAAATGTGACCAGTCCATCTTTTTGTTTTTCAAACACAGTGAATGTAGAACTACAATATGTCTTTCTATTTGGGGGCAACAGAAAGGTGTGAATGGAGGATGATTTCACATCTATTTCTAACAGATATTCTTTCATTTTTCTATTGATATGGTTTGTTAGCTTTATTAGAAAAGTTTGTTGATTCTTTTATATTTAAATATATATATACAGGTTAGCTGAGTTAGAGGTTAAAATAACCATATAAGGCATAGAAGTATCCATTACACTACAGGTATATTATCTATGTTTAACCATGGGCATACATATGCAAACATATTATGCTCATAAATTATAGGTAAAGCCAAAGATAAACATGAGTTTATCAAGAATCAAAAGTTCAAGAAAACAGAATATATATATATATATATATATATATAAATCTTTTACTAGTTTCAGTCATTAGATAGCAGTCATGCTGGGAAACTGCCTTGAAGAATTTGAGTCAAACAAATCACTCCCAGTACTTATTTTTTAAAAACCTTATCCTACTTATTCTATCAGTCTTTTTTGCTGAGGACATAAACACATCAACACCAGTTTTCAAGTGGTGGTGGTGGTGGTGTGTGTGAGGGGAGAAACAGATACAGGCACAAAGAAACACACATTTATGCAAATACAATGAGCTTCTTTCAGTTTCCATCTATCAGATGCATTCAAAACACTTTGGTCAACACAAGACTATAATACTAGAAGACACTTGCCTAAAGTGCCATGGTGAGTTGTTTAACCCCAGGTCAACCGTAAACAAGCAGACCTTATGATTAAAAGGGTTTCAGTCATGCACACTCTGGCCTTCACTTAAGTATTGTGTATCTAAGACTACATAATCCAATGTGTCATTCATTTTCTTTTTAAACACAATAGTATATGATGGGATGGATATTTGGCTCCTAGTTCTAGCAAGTCAAGCAGCCATGTAAAGGTTCCCTTGTTTGGCTTGTTTTATAATGAGTGACTTCTCACACAGTTTGAGATGAAGAAGGCACTTATGTTATTTTTAATGATGGTAGTGGGATACATGAACTCTGTATCTGGGTGGAGATATTGACAGTTTAACCCCAGTTATATCATTTAGGTGGATACCAAGTGATAAACCTGCAACAAACAGTTGGGGAATAGATATGGTGTGGGGGATGGGAAGCAGTGATCTTCTGCTGTTGTTGTTGTTCTTGCAATGGGGGGTTCAAAGTAACAAACGCCATTTTCTGAGTTATCTTCACATTTTGGGGTATGTGGTGGTAGAGTGATTATCTCACTGGCTGGGAAGTTTTTGTTTATCATTCGTAATTCCATCATTCGTGGCAGAGGTGGTGAGGAGGGAGAGTTATTAAAAGGTATGGCAGTGGAAAAATAATTAGTAACTGTATTGGTATGGTATCTAGAATTGGCTTATTAATAGCCCAGACTTGCAGCCAAATGTTTAAAATGGGATGGATCATTTGTGGATGAAATTTAGCAAGGTAGTGTATCCATCCAACTTTGGCTTGATATCAGCATGTTGTTGTAACTGCCTCCTCCTCCTCTTTTCTCTTATCAGTCCAGCTGCCTGAGAATGCCCTTCAGATTACCAGGCTACCGCCTTTCAATGCACCATAGCATTTTCATAGATATCATTCATCACCATCGTTTTAACATCAACTTTTCCATGCATGCAGGGGTCAGACAGAATTTGTAGAGGCTGGCTTTTTGCAGCTACATGCCCTTCATGTCACTAAGCTGCACCTGTTTTCAAGCAAAATAATATTTCTCTATCAACCACATTGATTGTATGACAGTGATGTTAGCTTGCAATCACCTCAAGATGTCAAGACAAGGGTATACACACACACACAAACTCATATGATGGGTTTCTTTGAATTTCTACCCACCAAATCAACTCACAAGACTTTTGGTTGGCCTGGGGCTATAGTTGAAGATACTCAGTAAGGTGCCACACAATGGGACTGAACCCAAGACCACATGATTGGGAAGCAAGCTTCTCAACTACACAGCCACACATGCACCTTTGTTATTTAGCCCAAGTCAGCCTTGATCATGCAGGACTATAACAAAAGTCATTTCAGCTGGGGTTTTTTCCCCAGATATGGTATGTAAAAAGCCACATAGTTTCACTGTGTTCTTTTTTCCATTTTTTAAACATTTTAGCATTCATATTATTCTGTCAAAAGTAATGCTTATTTATTCAAATTGTTTGCAGTTAATCAAGCATTATCTTATAGCTTCAGGATTTCAGTGGTGTGTTTGTATATTTTTAGAATAACATTGTAGGGTAGGTGAGAGGTTGCATCTGGTCAGTTTTAATATAAAGCATGTAGAAAATTTGGGCTGGATATGGACAGATTAAATGCTAATATGGTGTGGTATGAAGAGGATTTTGTCATCATTTCTGAAAAGTCAAGCAACTACATAGAAGCATTTTCATTGGCTTCTGTCTCTGTTATGCCGCAAAAACAGGAGATTCAACCAGGGCCATCTTAGCAGTATTATAGGGTGGCGAGCTGGCAGAAACGTTAGCACGCCAGGCAAAATGCTTAGCGGTATTTCGTCTGCCGCTATGTTCTGAGTTCAAATTCCGCCGAGGTCGACTTTGCCTTTCATCCTTTCGGGGTTGATAAATTAAGTACCAGTTACGCACTGAGGTCGATGTAATCGACTTAATACCTATGTCTGTCCTTGTTTGTCCCCTCTGTGTTTGGCCCCTTGTGGGTAATAAAGAAATAAGTATTATAGGGCCCCTTACAAATCAATGCGCTGGGCCCTATAGTATTTATTTATTGACAGCAAGCTACAACATTCTTGATCAGAATTGGGCCTCTGTAATTGTGAAGCCCTGAGGCAAGACTCCAATGTGCTCAGCTGTAAGGTGGTACTGTATTCAGTCTAAATGTGTTGTTGCTACACAGCTGACCGTCTGAATTTGAGATAGATGAATCACTAGTAATGCTATATTGGCACTCAACATATTTTCAAATTTTGCCAAAGCATCCACAGAAATGTTACCCTTTAGTTGATTTCATTCATTTAATATCTCAATGTTCTTTTGTGTTACAGCAAAACAAATTTCGCAGTAATTTTACTGTATATGTATGTATGACGGCATATATTATTTCACTGAATCTGTGGAGACTGAAATAGGTGTTAATAAGACTATTCATTTCATACCCTGCCCAGTTGTATTTTGTAGAGGTTGGAGATTTGTAGCTAACCATGTTTGAGAGGATAAGGAGCGATCATGTTACATGTGGGTTGTAAGTATGAAACGTTTTAGAATTTTGTTTTTGGTATTTTATCAGTGAGAGATTATTTATTTTTATATTGTTGCTTTGTTGTTGATTTTTAATGTTGTTTGTGAATTCACAGGTTTCTTAGCCATAGTAACAAGAGTCAGAAGTTAGGAATGAATTGTACAGTTAATAATGTAGTTGAAATTAGGAGTGGAACAAATGTGGTTCTAATAAACATATAAGTGCAACTGAGATTCATATATATATATATATATATATATATATATACAGTATATATTACACATTTGTGTGAATGGGTGTGTGCATGTGTTGTAACAAGCTACAACATAAGCTGTCAAAATTTTTTAATTATATATATCTATATATATATATATATATTTATCATCATCATCATCATCGTTTAACGTCCATTTTCCATGCTGACATGCATTGGACGGTTCAACTGGGGTCTGGGAAGCCAGGAGGCTGCACCAGTGTTTCTACAGCTGGATGCCCTTCCTAATGCCAACCATTCCAAGAGTGTAGTGCTTTTTACATGCCACCGGCACAAGGGCCAAAGGGGGCTGGCATCAACCACGATCAAATGGTGCTTTTTACATGGCACCGGCACAGGAGCCAGTCAGGGTGATATATATGAGTGGTTGTGTGGAAAGTAGCTTGCTTACCAATCATATGGTTCTGGGTTTTGTCTCACTGCGTGGAACCTTGGGCAAGTGTCTTCTACTATAGCCTCAGGCTGACCAAAGCCTTGTGAGTGGATTTAGTAGATGGAAACTGAAAGAAGCCTGTCATATATATGTGTGTGTGTGTGTATGTATATGTTTGTCCCTCCCACCATTGCTTGAAAACCAATGTTGGTGTCTTTACGTCCCCGTAATTTAATGGTTCGGCAAAAGAAACCGATACATTAAGTACTAGGCTTACAAAGAATAAGTCCTAGGGTCGATTTTTTTGACTAAAAGGCGGTGCTCCAGTATGATCGCAGTCAAATAATTGAAACAAATAAAAGAAAAAAAGAATATGTATGTATATTCTATTCTTTATTGTTTTTCTTCTTTCAGTCATTTGACTGCAGCCATGCTGGGGCACCTCCTTAAAGAGTTTTAGTTGAAGAAATCGATCCCAAGACTTATTTTTTGTAAGCCTAGTACTTATTCTATAGGTTGCTTTTGCTGAACTGTTAATTGGATGTCAAGCGAGGGTAAGGGGACAAACACACACACACACACACACGCATACACACACACATACACACACACACACACACACACACACACACACGATATGCTCTTCTTTCAATTTCTGTCTGCCAAATCCACTCACAAGGCTTTGGTCAGTGCAAGACTATATTGGAAGACAGTGTCCAAGGTGCCACACTTACATAAATGTGTCTGAATGTATATATGTTTCTCTCCACTGCTTGAGTGTGTGTGCTTGTGTCCCCCACTTGGCAACCGATGTTGATGTGCTTACATCCTTGTAACTTGGCAGTTTGGTAAATAAGATTGATGGAATAAGTACCAGGCTTAACAAAACAAAAAAAAGTTACTGAGGTTGATTCATTCGACTAAAAATTCTTCAAGGCGGTGCTCCAGCATGGCCACAATCTAATGACTGAAACTAAGAGGAAAAAAAAATTCAAAGAGATGATTAATTTTTGGAATGCTAGATCTCGAATCACTATAAAGTTATAAATAATAGCATATAAACCCTTTGGATAAAAAATCAAAATATTGGGTAGAAAATTTGGAAGGATTGCTTCAATCCAATGGTAGAACATTTGTCAAGCTTATAGGAGTTGTGGAGGCATATCCCATGAGCAACCTTCAATTTTTTCTAAATTCTTATGGCATCAACAAAAAGATGATAGTGGTCTGATCAATAAATATTTGTTGCCATATTAACAAAGCTAAAACACACAAATGAAGCCACATGGCACAGATTGACCTTGAACTTTGCTGTGTATTCTCTTTTTACTTGTTTCAGTGATTTTGACTGCAGCTATGCAGGTGCACTGTCTTTAATCGAGCAACTCGACCCTGGGACTTATTCTTTGTAAGCCCAGTACTTATTCTATCGGTCTCTTTTGCCGAACCGCTAAGTAACGGGGACATAAACACACCAGCATCGGGTGTCAAGCAATGCTAGGGGGACAAACACGGACACACAAATATACACGCACATACATATACATATATATGACAGGCTTCTTTCAGTTTCCGTCTACCAAATCCACTCACAAGGCTTTGGTTGGCCCGAGGCTATAGTAGAAGACAATTGCCCAAGGTACCATGCAGTGGGACTGAACCCAGAACCATGTGGTTGGTAAACAAGTTGCTTACCACACAGCCACTCCTGTGCCTATATCACAGCCACTCCTGCACCTATATGTATGTGCATGAAGTTTTAACATTTTAGCTCTCTTCCACTGTTTACAGCAGTGCTTAGAAAGAACTTGTGTAGTGTGTGATTGTCGCATTGACCATGATAAAGAAAGTTGAGCAGAGAAGCTACATCAAATTTTGCCAAAAGCTTGGTGATACCTGCTCAGAGAAGAGTGTATGAGCTGCACACAAGTGTGTGAGTGATTCAGACATTTCCAAGATGGCCAAAAAAATGTCGATAATGACAAACGTTCTGAGTGTCTCGCAACAAGAAGAACTGAGAAAAATATTGCAGATATGCATGCAGCTGTGAGGGGGAATCATTGAATCACTATCTGTGAGTTATCAGAGGATGTGCAGATTAGTTATGGTTCAGTTCAGTCCATTACCACTGAAGATTTGAGTATGAGACACCACGTATCAGCCAAGTTTGTTCCAAAACTGCTCTGAGCTGACCAAAAAGACACTCGGGTTTCAGTTGCACAAGATCTCCTTGATTGTGCTGAGAACAATGGAAACTTTTTGAAAACAACCAGAACAAGTGAGGAATCGTGGGTCTATGGCTATGATCCCAAAATAAAGGCTCAGTCTTTGCAGTGGAAGACCCCCAACCTCTCTGAGACTGAAGAAAGCACAAATGAGTTGACTGTTTTCTTCAACTACAAAGGGATTGTTCATCATGAGCATGCTGTACCAAGTCAGACAGTAAGCAAGGAGTACTACCATGAAGTTTTGCAGTATTTGCAAGATGCTATTCATCGGAAAAGGCCATGCGTCCAGTGAGTGGAAATTGCACCTGTCCATTCAGTGCAGCTTGTGCAGCAGTTTTTGGCTAAGCACAGCATTCCCCAGATCTCACCCCTTGCAACATTTTCCTCATTCCAAAAATCAAATCCCACTTGAAAGGAAGAAGATTTCAGGACATCAAGGAAATCAAAGTGAATGTGATGAGGCAGCTGCTGATTGTCCCACAAAATGAATTCCAGGAATGCTTCCATCAATGGAAACAGTGCTGGATTAAGTGTGTGGCTTCCGAATGGGCCTACTTTGAAGGAAATTGTAGTTTTGTTTTTATAGCACCAGTCCAGATACTTATTGATCAGTCATCATATTCTGGAACAAAAGATTTGGTTCTTTTGTCCACTTCAGCCAATACTTTCAATATTATGTTGCATTATCTCTCTCTCAGTGCACTTGTGTTTTGTTTTAATTTTACTTTTAAAGCAAGCTAATGTTATGTTTTACATTGAATGGATCAAACTCAGCTTGTTTCTCCGAAAACCTTTTGCAAGCCTCTGTCTTTTACTTGTCTCAATCATTGGACTGTGGTCATGCTGGGGGCACCACCTTCAGAAATTTTAGTTGAATGAATTGGCCCCAATACTTATTTATATTAAGCCTGGTACTTATTCTATCAGTCTCTTTTACTGAACTGCTAAGTTAAAGGAATGTAAACAAACCAACACTGATTGTCAGGTGGTGGTGTGAAACAAACACAAAGACATACACATGTACACACACACATATGTATGTGTGTGTGTATATCTATATTTATATATATATACAATGGGCTTCTTTCAGTTTCCATCTACCGAATCCACTCACAAGGCTTTGACCAGCCCAAAGCTATAGTAGAAGGCACTTCCCCAATATGTCACACAATGGGACTAAACCCAGAACCATGTGGTTGGGAAGCAAACTTATTTCTTTATTGCCCGCAAGGGGCTAAACATGGAGGGGACAAACAAGGACAGGCAAACGGATTCAGTCGATTATATTGACCCCAGTGCATAACTGGTACTTAATTTATCAACCCCGAAAGGACGAAAGACAAGTTGACCTCGGCGGAATTTGAACTCAGAACATAACTAGTCGTTTCTATGATGCAGTATTGCATTACCTTTGTACAAAAGAAGAAAACTCTTTTACAAACAGAGATAAGAACAGTTCTGTGAACTTCTTTCAATCCTTCCGTTACTATAACTACTACCATACTCGTATTACAACCATCAATTAAGCCACCAATTAGGTTACAGAAACTAGTGACCCTATCCAATAAGCTGTAAGAGCAATTAATATACTTTATTTCACAAGAGCTTCTACTTCTAATTATTTTTGTACATCTTTTACCTCCAAAGTCTTGGCTCCCTGTCAGTCTGCTAGAGATCCCATATCACCTTTTCCATTCACCCATTACACAGTATTGAATTCCTACTTACTCTTACCCTACATATTAAGCAAGTAAGAATGTAGTTAAGAACTAAATACAGTATT
Source organism: Octopus sinensis (assembly GCF_006345805.1). Lineage (NCBI taxonomy): Eukaryota > Metazoa > Mollusca > Cephalopoda > Octopoda > Octopodidae > Octopus > Octopus sinensis. Next base: position 33,470,842 of record NC_043008.1, read on the forward strand.
TTCAGTGTACATAAGAACCCAATAGTGTGTATTTAGTATAGGGTGTTAAAACCACCTGGTTTCATACTATTGAAGAAGCATCTGCTCAATCTGCTAGAACTAGCTGCCAAATATTCCTCAAATCACAAATTGCTGTCTTAAAAAAAAAAAAGGATACATTATTTTAAAATAAGAAAGGATGCTCATCGTTGGAATGGTTCAGTCATGTCTGAATTTTACAAGAGCTTCTACTACTAATTGCTTATGTACATCTTTTACCTCCAAAGTTTTGGCTCCCAGTCAGTCTTCAGAGATAACCTGAAACCAAACAACATTAACAATGAAAATACCTGGTCTTTAATGGAATTCATTCTATTACAAACTCTCAGATTCAATCCTTGATTCCATCACCACTCATGTTTCCCTGTAAACATTGAACTGTAGACGTTCAGGTTGAGTATCATCACCTACAAAAACCTCACCAGTCTAAAAAGATTTGGGGCACTGTCCCTCCTCCCCTAACTAACTAAAAGCAGTAGGTGAACACTCTCTGTGCAGAGATCTTCATCAAGTGTATGTGTATGCAACCTAATATTTACATGTTATTATTTATAACTATGTGTGCTTTGAGATCCACTATTTCAAAAAAAGAATTCTATGCATATGTATATAACACACACACACGCACACACACACACACACACACACACACACACACACACACACACACACACACATGCAATAGTGGCAATCAATCTTCTGATTGATCCAAAGAAACTATATTTTCATTGGTATTCATTGGATGAATACTGCACTTAATTTGCTTTTTTGCCATGTATTTATATTAGGGATATATATGCATATATATCATCATCATCATCATATATATATATATATATATATATATGTATATATTGGCAGGGCTTACTGCTAGGGAGTCGGCCATATGCTAGAAATAGACCATCAACGGTCAAACTACAAGGAAATTCTCTAGAGGAAAAATACAGCGAACACCAGAACCAATTTTGGCGGGCATGACAGATGAAAATTTATATAAAAAACAGAATTAAATGCATACCTCGGTTTCAGCCTTAACAAGAGAATTACTTATGCAATCCAAATGTCCGTGCTTCTTCAGTGCATCCGTTCATAGTAATGTAAGCGGAAAAGCTAACCCCAGCTTTCGTGCCAGTACAGACACGTGTGTAGCTTTACCGATTACACTAGTGATAAAATTTCAAATGTCTTGGCTCTGGCGCGCTAATAAATTTCTGAGGCGAGTTGCTATGTCACTGGTGCTAAGCTGTATCGGCCTTTGCCTTTCCCTTGGATAACATTGGTAGCATTGAGCAAGGGAGGCTGGTATGCATGGGCAACTGCTGGTCTTCCATAAACAACCATACCTGGAATTGTGTCTTGCAATTTCATGGTCATTCATGACTGAAGGAGGTCTTTACTCATTTTATATATATTATGGACCTACTCGCTGTTGGATGATGGACAAGTGTTCCAAAATTTCCTGCTAAATAATCACATAGATGATTTGTTTATAGTGATCAAATGTTCACATAAACTCACTCCCTCTATCAAATCGACATTACCTGCACAAGTATGCCACACATCAAATGTCAGAATAATTACAGAACACTGTAAAATTAAGTGTTTTACTGAAGAACACAATGCACTGGCTGGTATAGAAATTGAACCTATGATCTCCCAATTCAGAGTGCAATACCCTAACCAATAGGCCATATTCCTTCACACACACACACACTCACACATATTAATTTACAAATGTTCAAAGTGAACATAATTTGTATTGATGTCACTAGTCTCAAGGGCTTGCAAAGATCATAAGTACATTTCTTCTACACTATGCTATACTACACATACATACACACATATATGGGTATATAAATACATGCATATATGGGTATATAAATACATACCCATAGCCAATCTGAAAGAAGCGGCCCAGGATAGAACTGACTGGAGGACACTGATCAATGGAATAACCGAGAGTCAACTTTGACTGAGCGGATAGATAGATAAATACATGCATACATACTAGAGCAGACACATATGTGGATACATAAATACATGCATACATACAAGAGCACTTGTATCATAAAAATGATACTAGCTTATTATTGTGTGAGTATAAATATATTCACTTCAGTGAAAGATATACACAGACTATACAAAGGTCTTTCACAGAGTACCTAATTCCACACCTATGTTGTAGTTGATCATTCAAAAGTTACAGTTGAAAATGTTTGCCTTAGAGGCACCAGTTGTCAAGCAGTGTGTGTGTGTGTGAGAGAGGGGTGACAAATACAAACACATAACACTTATGCATGTATGTGTATATATATATCATTACCATCATCATCATTTAATGTCCACTCTCCATACTAGCATGGGCTAAGTGGTTTGACTGGAGCTTGCAAGCCAGAGAGCTGCACCAGGTTCCAGTTTGATTTGACTGTTTCTACAGCTGGATGCTCTTCCTAATGCCAACCACTCCAGGATGTTTTTATGTGCCACCAGCACAAGTGCTATTTACATGACACCAGCAACAACCATGACTACAATTCACAGTTGCTATTTACATCACACTCACAATGACCATGAGTATGATTCATGGGTGCCATTTGCAAGGCACTGGCAATAACCATGACTCATGGATGCTATTTACAACAACCATGATTACTGGGTGCCAATTTACAAGGCACTGTTGATGGTGATCATGACTATGATGCACGGCATTGACCACAATGATTCACAGGTGCCACTTATATGGTACCATCAACAATTATGACCATGATGCATGGGTGTCATTTACATAGCACCGGCAGCGACCACGTATGATTCATGGGCACCACCTACATGGCACTGGCAACAACCATGATGCACAAGTTATGTATTCTTTTACTTGTTTCCGTCATTCGACTGTGGCCATGCTGGAGCACCACCTTAAAGGGTTTTTAGCCAAAGAAATTGACCTCAGGACTTATTCTTTACAAGCCCAGTACTTATTCTATGTCTCTTTTGCCAAACTGCTAGGTTACAGAGATGTAAAAACACCAATATCAATTGTTGAGCAATTGTGGTGTGTGGAGGGGGGGGGGACAAACACAAACATACACAAATATATATGTATATATGTGTGTATATATATATATATATATTATATATATATATATATATATATATACATATATATATATATACACACATGATGGTCTTCTTTCAGTTTTTGTCTACCAAATACATTCACAAGGCTTTATAGAAGACACTTGCTCAAGGTGTCACACAGTGGGACTGAACCCGGAACCATGTGGTTGGGAAGCAAGCTTCTTACCACACAGCCACATCTTCTAATTGATGTCTCAATACCAGCAGATGTCAATGTTTCTCTAAAAGAAATGGAGAAACTTTCAAAATACAAAGAACTGGAAATAGAGGTAACTCGAATGTGGAATCTAAAAACGGAAACAATTCCTCTCATAGGAGGCGCATTGGGTATGATAAAAAAATATTCAGACAAATACATAAGAAAAACAACAGGACATACAAATATATATTACATACAGAAAACTGCACTACTGGGCACTGCACACATCCTACGCAAAACACTTTCAATACAGTAACCATCAGAGCATCGCAGCAAACCACAGAACATACCCAAAGCACACAGAGCTGCGCTTGGTAGTGAAGTGAAAGCACGCTACAAAAAGAAAACTACTGAATAATAATAATAATAATGATAATTTCTAATAAGGCACAAGGCTTGAAATTTTGTGAGATAGAGCTAGTCAATTATATTGACCCCAGTGCTCAAACTGTACTTATTCTGTCAATCCCACAAGGATAAAATGCAAAGTTGACTTTTATGGAATTTGAACTTAGAATGTAAAGACAGATGAAACGCTGCTAAGTGTTTTGTCTGGTGTGCTAACAATTCTGCCAGCTAGCCACCTTGAAAATTCTCTACAATGAAATGAGAAAAGAAGTGTGGTTGGTTTAATCAAGCTTAAACATCAGAAATGTTCATTCTGAAATAGTATTTTTTTTCTATTTTTTTATTTTTCATTTTTTTTTTTAATAGCTTTTCTTCAAGTACACAAGCATGTAAATGTTAAAAGACTTTTGACAATACTGCACAAGAGATGGGGCATACAAAGTTACCTGGTAACTATGGCAACCCCACCTACCAGCATTCTCACCACACCACACACACTCCTCTGCAGGCCAACAATGTGTAAAGAGCATCTCAGGGACAAGTTATAGCCATGCTTTTAATTACAAATACATACTATTTAAGTAACACATACATCTAACATACATATTTACACATATATTGCTTGACTAGGCAAGCGTACAATGTACACAAACATTACTTGCAGTCACTCTATTGTAATTAATGTTCCTATAGCAAAGGAAGTGAGTGAGTGTATGCACATGTATAAGTGCACATGCATATATGTATGCATGTCAGTTTTGCAGGTAAGAATGATAGGGGCTTAGATGTTTTCTTCACTATTGAAATAGAAACTAGTTGCCTCATGTGACATAATCCTTTAGGGATTGAAACAGTAAAAAGGAAGTGGGAGCATAGATATTTGTGACTGTGCGTGTGTGCATATGTGTGTGTGTGTGAGAGAGAGAGAGGGGGGAGAGATGGGTGGTGGGAGAGCAGCTGTCTGTAATAGGAGCTGAACAGTGAAACCCAAGACATGACCAGCATGGGATGAAATTCTTCTCTACAAAGAGACTAGTAGCAATGTTTCTATACAGTTCTAAAGAGATATGTAGGGTAATGATGTCTAATATATTTTTTTCAAAGTGACCCTCAAAATGTGTACTCTAATAGATTTCCAATCCCCTGTGTCTTTGTTCTTTAGCACATCTATGATTAAAATGTTACAGCTACAACTATTCCATCTTTTTCTCCAATATATGTATCTAGAACTACATTATCCATTGTGTCCTCCTTTTCAATAAGATGAATAGCATGGTTTAAAGGAGTTTTGGCTGTTATTTCTAGAAGTTCAAGCAATTACATACAGGTTCCCTTGATAGCTTGAGATTGCTTCAGCTGCTGTTTAGCCACAGGTCAACCTTAACTGAGCAAAACTATGATCAAAGATATTCTGGCCATCACCTTTTCACCTTTTTCTCAAGTATAGAGAAAAAGGATTACATTTTTTAATCTGTTTTCTCTTTCTTTATGATTTGAGGGAGTTGGGGCTGTTATTTCTAGTAAGTCAGCTGACTATGTAAAGTAAATATAAATGATATTCTGTAGAGCAAATATTTTACTTCATAAATTATTTTTTTTAATGTTATAAAGCAACAGAAAATATTAATTTAATTGATAAAGAATATTCAAAATATCCCAGAAAGTTCCAGAAACATTTTGAGTGTATAAATTTACAAGTGCAGATGTATTGAAGGTATAGGCATGGTACAGGTGTGGGTGTGGCTGTATGGTTAAGAAGCTTGCTTCCCAACCATATGGTCTCAGGTTCATTCCCAGTGCATGGAACCCTGGACAAGTGTTTTCAGCTATAGCCCCTGGTTGACCTGAGCCTTGTAAGGGAATGAGTGGATTTGGCAGATGCTGACAAAGAAGCCATCATATGATGGTTGTAAACTAGCATCACTGTCAAGCAAGTGATGAAGTTTATTTCCAGTCTTTTATGAAAATTATGTCTGTCATGGGAGAAACATTACCTTTCTTGGAAACAAGTGACAGTCAGTGGCAGGATGGGCATCCAAAGGTTGAAAAGTTGCCTCAACAAATTCCATCTTATCCACACAAGCAAAGAAAAGTGTAAGTTGAACGGAATTTATTTCAAACCAATTAATTAGCTGTGTTATGTCATACTCATGTGCAGTCAATCATTACATTTGAGTGAAATTTGGTAGACATAAACTGTACAGAAGCTTGTCATACATAGTATATGTAAATACACATGTCTCTGTGTAATTTGCTGATCAAGTGCTATGGATGAAGTAGGCCGCTAGCTTAAGAAATAGGCAACATGTTACTTTTCTAGGCCTGCAACTGTACAATCTTGTACATTTACTTGCTGATTCTCACATCACTGTCATTGGTGAAAATGGCGAAGTCTGTACTTTATTGATGAAGTCTAAACAGACCACAGTATGCCCAGAATAATCTTGCCAAGAGGCTAAAATATTAGTCAGTATCCTTTTCCCCTTCTTGAATGGGGGTCTTTTATTAAAGATTTTTGTAATTTTTTTTTTTATTTTTAGTTTTCCACATGAAATCTCTTAACACTAGCTTATCCCTCTAGTATTTAAATTGGCCATATCTGGCTGAAATATTCTACCTGTATTATGTTGAAACTGATTAGATGTGACCTCTCACACCTACCCAACAAAGTCATTCTAAAATAAACATTCACATCATCAAAATCTCAAAGCTATAAGATAGTGCATGATTAATTCAAAACAATGTGAATGAATAAGTATCACATTTGACAGAATAATCTGAACGCTAAAGGGTTAAAACTATTGTTGGTAGAATAGTACAAAACAGTACAGTAAATAGAGTAACAGGCCTGAAAGAAGTGGAAGAAAAGTGAGTAGTCAGGAGGGAGGCAAAAAATCAGGTATTTCTAGTCAGGAAAGAAGCTGCGGGTAGGTGGATGCGGTTAATGTTGTGCAGGATGTGGATGAGAGACATCAAATATTCAGAATTATAAGTCAGAATGTGTCTGTATGAACCAGGATACAGAGCGGAGAGAAATGAGTTTAAAACAACATGGGTGTACTTGCCCTCAGTGACATGAAAAAGAAGGCAAGGGAAAGCTACAGTGAGAGATCGTTAAATAAGGAATATGTGTGAAACCAACAGTGGGGGTAGCTATCAAGGTTAGCTTCAGTATGGTTGGTTATTAAGGCTATTAAGGATATGAAGGCAGGGAACTTCAGGTCCATCAAGGATAATTGCTGAGATGTTGAATATATCAGATTATGTAGGTCATATGATAATGACTTGTTCAGTTAATTAAGTAGTGAAGGAAGAAGGTATTATCTCCAATGAGTGATGTAGCAGTAATCCTTATAAAGGCAGAAGAGGAAATTACAGAGACCTCTAACTGATGGACAAGACGAGTCATAGAAAAGTTGATACAGTGGAAACTGAGATACAGCTTAAATTTGTACTAGGATATAGAACAAAAGATGTAATATTTTCAGTGAGATAACTGAAAGTGAAGTTCATAACTAAGAATAAACTGTTCTATTAAATGACTTGGAGAAAGAATTTGAAGAGGTCCTACTCTGTGATAGTCTGATGGGTACTGAGAAAATTAGGTAGATGAATATTTTATTAGAGCTGTGAGCAAACATGACATGTACAATTAGTTCACAAGGGGTTTACTGTCCAGGAAAGTATTCACTAGTAGTCTATCCTTAGATCCATACTAATTATTATAGTTCTTAATGCAATCACAGAAGAATTTGGGACTGGATGACATAGGGAGATATGGTTACTGTTACAATATATGTAGAAGAATAGAAAAAAAATAGTCCAGATCTAGAAAAGGACCTTGAGTCAAAATGTCAACAGGGTAAATATCCAGTTAGTAAGAGCAGGCACATTTGAGAAGTGTGCCTGCATGAAGAGTAATAAAGGAAAAGTAGAAACTCAATATTGTATATTTAATGCAATCAATGGATGCACAAAATATGCAGAGGAACTCAAGTAGATTGCCTGAGATCCAGAACTTCTTAATGTGGAAGCACTTGTGAAAAGGAGTTCACAGACTGCTTAGGCGCCTTAATATATTTAGTAAGTAGTTTCTGCCACTTGGGTTATATAAAGTATGAGTCAATGAGGGGGCCACTATACCCACTAGAAATAGTAGTCACATTTTCTTTAAAACAGAAAAAAAAGGCCATATTGAAACTGTAGTCTCAGATCTAGTATGTCTGGAAAACAAAAATAATAATAATGAAAAAAGCAGGGGACAGCTGGAATACCTTTGATCATAGGTATAATCAATTAATGCTGGCCTGCGGTTGAAAAGCAAGAACTTCCATCCCAGGTGGCTGGGATGGAAGTGTAATAAATAAACTGACTTCAGATTTTAAACTTCTAGACAGAACTCAATTTTGAGAACTCTGCTCTTAGTAAGTTTAATAGGGTAGTTTGCATTCCATTCTTAATATGATTCCTCATGAAGGCGGTGAGCTAACAGAATCACTATCGCACAGGGCAAAATGCTTAGTGGCATTTCATCCAATCTCTTTACATTTCTGGCTCTAAGTTCAAATGCTGCTAACATCAGCTTTGCCTTTCATTCTTTCGTGGTCAATAAAATAAGTACCAGTTCTATATTTAAGAGATGAGGAATTATGTACATTATTTACATTTGACGGATATTTGTCCTCATCTTGTTTGTTTGTTGTTAACACAACATTTTGGCTGATATACCCTCCAGCCTTCATCAGGAGTCTTGGGGAAATTTTGAACCTGGGTTCTCATTCCAAAGGTATTTTTCGATGTTATTATTATCATTATTATTATTATTATTATTATTGTTCAGGTCACTGCTTGGAATCGAACTCGGAATCTTGGGGTTAAGAGCGCAAGATTCTGAGTTCAATTCCAAGCAGTGACCTGAACAATAACAATAATAATGATAATAACATCGAAAAATACACTTTCTAAAAAGAACAAGAAAGTAACCTCAAAATCAGATCTTTTGAGATTACTGCATGAAACTTGGCAAGAAATTTCACAAGAGAATTCGTCATCTGATCAGTAACAAGCCTAATAGGGTCCTTGCATTGAAAAATGCAAAGGGAATGCCTACTAAATATTAAATATTCACATTACGACAATTAATGAAGAATTTGAACGTATAATTTTAGATTTAATTAAGTTTTACTGATTATAAAGGTGTCTATTTACTTCTGTCATGCCTGTGTATATACACACACACACAGAAAAAGAGAGAAAGAGAAATGTACACATACACTTACATATATATGTATGTATGTGGGTGCACACACACACACACATACAGAAAGAAAGAAAGATAGATAGATAGATATACAAATACCCTACTCAAAGTAAAAAAGCAAATGGCTCTTTCATTAGTCCCAATGGTGAGTATCAGAGTTGTTTGATCAACCGGATTCACCATCTACTCATTGTAAGTCGCTGAGTATTCAACAGGGCTATGGCACTCTTAATGTAATCACCAAGTAGAATTAGCATGAATGGTGATGTAAGAAACTTGGTCTTTTGAATTACAGATATCCCACCCAATGGACCTGTGTCAACCTATTTTCACTTGCAAGGATTCAGCTGAGTCAACCCAAGACTATAGTAAAAGACATTTGTCCAAAATGCCACAAAGTGGGATCAAATACAGAATTATGAAGCAAACTTCTCAACCACTTAGTTATGCCAGTGTCCAAGTATGTCAAAGCTTCTGAGATCCCTTTACTCAACTGCTTAACACACAGTATACTCTGTAAAACACACCCAGTACACTCTGTAAAGTGGTTAGTAATAGGAAGAGCATCAAGCAGTAGGAACACAGCCAAATGACACATGTGAGCATCAGTCTAAGGAAGCAACAGCTCTAAATAGAAGATGACTTGGAACATAACTCATCCAACATATGCCAGCAGGGAAAATGGACATAAAAATGTTAATGATGATGACAATGATAATGACAGTGCTTAAGGGTAACTCCTAGTACTTAAAACAAAAGCATACAATCAAAGCCATTTAATTGAAGTAGGCTTCACATAGCATATATATCCCCTCTTTCTAACTGTTTCTTGATCTGCTATTTGCATTCATTTTCATATTTTACAGATAAATTTCATGTCATCTATTCAGGCAGGAAACACCAATGATCGTAAATATACATACATTGTGTGTGTATGTATATATATATATATATATAATGTATATATAAATAACATATGCATATATATGTATATAAAGTATAGATGATTAATGTATGCATATCATCATCATCATCTTCATCGTTTAGCGTCCGTTTTCCATGCTAGCATGGGTTGGACAATATATGTATATAATGTATATATAAATAATGTATGCATATATATATATAAATATATATAAATATATATATATATATATATATATATATATATATATATATAAATATTGTATGCATATATATATATATATATAAATATATATATATATATATATATATATGCAAAAGCAGTGCACTCTTCAGATGTTATGTGCAAGGCAGCAGCTGAGCAAGAGTCTTTTATGTGCATGGTGCAAAAGATTGTGCAGCAGCTGACATGGATACATCAAGCACAAACAAGGAACCTTGCACACCACATCGCAAGACCACTACAATCAACAGACAAGGGATGGCCTCCACTAATGCCTGCACGGTTGTCATGCCAATATTTTAATTAAATATTGGGGGGCCTGTTGCATCATAACAACAAAAGCAACATTTTTTTCTTGAGAGACCTTGCTGCATGCAATTAAGCCCTATGCATAACACTTGTGGAAACTCATCTGAGCCCCGATATGGAGGATGTAGAAGTACATGTACCAAAATATACTATACTGCAAACAGACAGAAAGGAAAGGAGCCATGGTGGAGTTGCTATATACATCCGTGATGACCTCACACCCTAGGTATTACTGTCATACTCAAATTCAGTTTGTGACACTCTAATTGTATACATAAGATAACCACAATATAGTCATATGCAATACAAATTTCCCACCAGATGCTCCAAACCACCAAGGCAAGTTTGAAGATTGACTCACAAGAATTAAAGAAATCTTCATGAAACTGGAATACCATGTGAGCGTATTTCTTATGGGTGATTTCAACTTCTCCAATGTCAAATGGCCCAAAGGCCTCATGCCCACAGGAATGACTCATTGCAAACAAGCACAAGTGGAGTCCCTGCTCAACCTCACTAATGCCCTATTCAAGGAGCAAGTTGTACTCAGACCAGCTAGGGTAAATAACATTTTGGATCTCTGCTTCACAAACAATATGGACATCATTCATGATGTGAAAGTGATGCCAACATTAGTCTTGGATCACAACATAATAAAGCTGTCTATGTATGGGCCAAAAGTAGCCAGAGACATACAGCATAAAGGAAGCACCCAAAATCTATCCAAAAAAAGATCCTCAGACAGGACTGGCTGAAACATCTCTCCACACCAGACATTGGCATGAAACTAGAATATTTCATATCTGTTATGCAAACCATATACCAGAAATATGTCCGAGCACAAGGCCAACACAAAAAAGAACAAGATTCCAAGAGAGAGGAAGATCCTCATGAGACAACGGACAAAGGTTGCAAATCACCTCAACCAACATTCCAAAAGTAGCAAAAGATCCCACCTAAAAAAAACACTGGAGACTGAAAAAAAGCCTGCAACAATCCTATCTGAGGGAGAGAACAGACAAAAACGTCAGGGTTATAAAAAAACATTAAGTCAAACCCAAAGGCCTTCTTTCATTATGCGAAAGAAACAGCCTCAGTATGCTGCAAGATAGGACCCCTCTTCCAAAAGGATGGCTCCCTCACAGATAGTCCAACCAGGATCAGTGGGGTACTGAATGACCAAAGTGGATCATGGTATGATATTCCACAAACTGCATGATCTTGGCATAGCTGGAATACTTGGAGAGTGGTTACATGACTTTCTGAAAGATAGAAGTCAGGTAGTAGTGGCCAATGGAGCCATCTCAATAAAAACACAAATAGTGAGTGGTGTTCCACAGGGCACTGTCTTGGGACCACTGCTATTCATAGTGGCCCTCGCAGATATGCCCTCAACTACCCGGATAGCCACCCTTGCTAGCTACACAAACGATACAAAAATCTCACAGAAAATACAGAACTCCAGCAATGTAGCGCACCTGCAGCAGGAGTTGGACTCAATTTACAGATGGAATGAGGATAATAATATGCTGAAAAATGCGCTTCCAATATCCAAACTGAATATAAAATTTACAGGGTACACTGGTCCACAAGGGATTACAATCCCAGAGGCTAAATCAGTGAGGGACCTGGGTATCGACATGAGTAATGATACCTCTTTCCAAGTGCACATTACCAGGATGGCAACAAAGTGCAGATGACTGGCTGGATGGATCCTGAGAATGTTTAGAACCAGAGAAAAGGAAACCATGATGGTCCTCTGGAGAACTTTTGTCCTCATCTGCCTGGATTACTGTTCCTGGTCACCCAACAGTGTAAAATTAACAGAGGACCTTAAGCAATCCAGTGAAGCTTCACAAAAGATCGTCTTGTTGCAACAGCTCAGTCACTGGGAAAGGCTGAAACAGCTAAGACACTACTCCTTAGAGCAAAGGCGGGAGAGGTATGCAGTAATATGCCTAAATAACCACACAGTCTATTTCCACAATACTCCTTAGGTAATCTTTAATAACCTTATAAATCTACATTTTAACTTCTAATCCTTATCTAATTCCTCTTTCATACTTAAGGATCACAATTATTTATATATATATATATATATATATATATATATACATGTATGTATGTATGTATGCATGCACAGTGTATGTACATATATGTGCAGGTGTGATATTACATATAGACACATGTATGTATGAGTTTGTGTATATATGTGTGTGTATGTATGTGATGTATATATATATATATGTACATTATGTATATGTGTGTGTGTATGTATTATATAAGTATATATATGTGTGTGTATATTTATATGTATATATGCATATATGAACATGCAAGCAGGTACATGTGAATATATATTATTATAGGTATAGATATTTTATATAAGTACATATGTGTATATGACTATGTGTAGATACATATTGTATGCATACCTGCCTCTGTGTGTGTGTGTGTGTGTGTGTGTGTGCACATGTACACGTGTGTGCATGTAAACACTTGCAAACATTTATGTACCTGTGTGAGTTTGCAAGCATGCATTTATGTATGCATGAATTTATATAGACAAAAATAGATACAAATGAGTGTGTATATGCGTGAATGTAAGATACAATAGTTTGTATGCATACATATATATTGATATATGTTAATGTCAATATACATGTGTGGATATGTATGTATGTATACATCTTCACAAATGTAAATTCTTTATTTCTTCTACTACTCACCACTAACCTGTCCATTTAAGCAACTTGACTTATATTCTTAATTCTTCATTCCACCTCAATTTTACTACCCTTGTTTTGTCTCTACACTTTATATGCCAATCCCTTAAGCTCTATCACAACACCCCTGTTAACAAACCTCACACTCTTTTACTCTTTATCTTCTCATCTCATCATCTCTCTCCCCCTCACCTCTCCCTTCCTTCTATCATTTTATCCTGACCACTAGCTAACATACCTTCTCTTTCTTCACTTGTTTATTGTCTCTCTACTTTTTCTTTTCTCTTCCTGTTTTTGATTTGACCTTGCAAAACACATTCTCAACTTTTAAGTCACTTAAAAAAAACCCTCAATCAAATAACACTCTTTACAAGACTCTATGCTTAGAATGAACAATTAATTATAAACACCATTGGAACTCACACACAATGTACAGGAAACTTATATATATAAACCATTCTGCTTAAATAATGGAACTGCAAATACAATATCCTTACGTATGTCTTTAGTTGCATATGCCATTACAGTTTATATATTACAATTATTTTGTATGACAACTTCTCACACTAGTAGAACAATTGCTCTCTACACATATGACCAAGGTAATACATGCGCAACGTTAGCAGCATCCTGTAATTTTTTTTTTTTGCATTAATCTACATGCTGCATCCATATGAATACCATCTCAATTCACCTCATATCTGCACAGTTATCTCTCTTTCATTCATCACCTGATGCCATTAATGGTACACCACCTTTCATAAACTGTACCAAAGCAGACATTGGAGCCTGATGCAGACCTCTGGATTTCCAGCTCCTGCCAAACTGTCTAACCCATAACAGCACAGAAAATGAACATTAAATGATGATGCTGATGATGATGATGATGATAATGACAACGATGATGTGCAATACCTAGATCAAGTTTTATAAAAGCCTCAGATGAGTGAAACTTGGTAGCCACGAGGAAGCCCCTTGGTGGGAGGCTGTTCCTAATGTCTCTTGGTTTAACATTACCACAATCATTACCTAACTCTCAAGTGCCTTTAGTGAAATTCACTCTACTACAAGCCCGCAGGCCAGGTCTCTGGGTGAAGAAACCTCTCCCTCTTCCCTTTCACAAGTCTTAGAGAGACTGAAAAAAGACATGGACACTGCTCTTTCTCCTTTCACCAAGCTTTTAAACAAATTTAAAGAAACACTTTTGTTGCTTGCTTTTTTTTTTTTTCAGCACCAAATTGCAACCATTCTGTCATTTTTTCTCCCATATGCCTTCTCCTTTTTAAAACAACAGGGCATAATTTCAGAGAAGCTAAATTGCTATTTCTAACTGGCGAAGTGCAAAACAGGTTCTCTGACTGCTTATAAACCCTTTTGTTACCTACAAATTTAACAGCTTCTCTAAACTTCTTCCACCCCTTTCTTTCAACAGCTATTTTGCTTTTACTTCAACCCCTCCCACATTAATTATATATTGCCTAGGTAACAAACTGTCTACTACTTCTAGCAACTCCCATGTCAGCAGTTCTTAGACTTCATTTCTATGGTACTCCCTACTGTTAAATATTCTTGTTCACTTAGTGCATCTCAATATATGATACCCTGCAGTCTGCTAAAGGTGTGTACTTATTGTTTGAGTACACAGTATTGACTAGCTACCTACTCCCTTAACACACATTGAGCAAGGCCACCTCCCAAATGGTACTGACATATTTTCTTTTCTGTTACTTATTACTTACCTTTTAGGACTTTAGAACTTGGTATCTAGACCCAAATTATTGCAGAGAGAAAATAACTGCCTAACTAGATATACAGGCTTGGCCAAAAGACAGACACCAAAACATTTCACATTTTATTTATATTACATTGTTATTATAATTCATCATTTTGCCCATCA
>NC_043008.1:33488404-33490904 GCF_006345805.1 Octopus sinensis
CCTTTATTCAATGGATTTGACCAGGGGTTAAGTAACAGCTTCAACAGTGTAAATGTTTGGTTGGGAATGCATCAAAGTCAGGCAGGACCCGTTAAGCTGGTGTTGTGATTGTCATTTACAAACGCCCATCTTTCTGGGGTTTATAACCTTAACATCGTAGATGTAATTTTATAAACCAAAGGTCACTTCCGGCTATTTTACAATATGCGCAATGATTTTCAAAATGGAATGATTCTGTAAAAGGATCTATACATACATACATACATACATACACACGCAATATACGCACGCATGCACATAGGCACACATACGTACGCATGTACATACGTACACGTATATACACACACACAATGTACGCATGCACACACACATACGCATGCATATACTCACACATAATATGCACGTACGTACGCATATACATACATACATTATATTATATTATATATATATATGTGTGTGTGTGTGTGTGTATAAACATGCATGTATTATATATATATATATATATATATATATATATATGTATACATACAAAATAATGAAAGCGTTAGATTTTTCTGTTTTTATATACTCATCCCGACACACCACGCTATATTTTCTGAATTATCTCTTGTTGACGCATATCTGTCACTGTCGCTTACTAGCAGTCTCTCCGAACTACACGGAACATCATATCAGATTGATGCGAGGATGAAGCGAATTAAATACTGACTAATAACACACAGGGACACAGAATGAAAAAATAAAATAAACGATATTGTTTCTTTTTTCTTTGTTTCTCCACCCTGTCCTTAAAAGGAAAAAAACAACAACTTCTTTATGTATATAACACCTGGCTTTCAGCACTGTGTCGTCACATATTTTAATCTCCGATGAATGAAAATCATTTTGCAGCCCAGGTGTAAGAACAATATATACAATCTGGAAGATACACACACACACACCACACTATATATATCCACCACACACACAAACTGAAATCGCTTACCTTCAAATCGCTGCTTAGAAGATCATATATTTTCTCTCGCAATTTTGTGAACCAATTACTATTTCGGTTTGGTTATATTTTATATATATTTATATATATACCTTGATTAAAGAGAACGATAGGTTAAGAAAAAATTACTCCAGTATTCCTAATGGTTAAGATTTTTATTTTAAATTTTATTATTATTATTATTATTATTATTATTATTACTGTTAAAATTATTCATCGTTTCACTATTTCATTCGAATTTTTTTTTAAAAAGGGAGGGGAGGGGTCCAATGTTTTTAATTCACCAGTGAAACTGTATCCCTAAGGCATTGTTACTATTACGATGATCTGGGTCGTATTAATCGACCGTAGCCCTCACAAAATTCGAACACCTTGTACCCATGTTGGAACCCCTACAATATTTTTCATCGCTAAATATTTAAATGTTTTGTATTAATTTTGCTCGTTTAGAAAAAAAAAACCCCACTGTCTTCATTATTTCGTAACAGAGATAGAATACAATACAATAAGGGGAGAATAGTGTTCCGGATTCCTTAAGCTAAAGCTATACCCTTAAAAAAAAGGCATTATAATTTCTAGTAAATATAAATATGTAGTATGCATATACTTACAGAAAATGTAATCATAGATTTCCTCTTTATGTAAGATAAAACATTTTCTTTCTTCTATAATGGTAATTCCGTATTTAAATTAACAACTACCTTCAGTATCGGCTTTTTTTTCCTTTCTAAGCAGCTTTTGTTGTTGTTGCTGTTTTCACTGAACCCCCTCCTCTTCTGCTGCCGCACTTCGCGAGATGTCTGCTACTTGCAGACTTAGTAGAAATGGAGGGTATGACTTAAACAATTTTACCAATCAACTGATGATTGGACAATATCTGACGCCATGTGACTTTTACATACGCGCTCACAGGCGCGCACATAAGTTTATGTTTATTTGTATGCATAAATGTATATACATATAAACAAACTTATAGACATACATACATACATACATGTATGCATGTATGTATGTATGTATGTATGACACATGCACATTTACATCTGTGTGTGTGTATATATATATATATATATATATATATATATATATGCATATACACACACACATATACATACATACATACATACATACATACATACATACATGTATGTGTATGTATGTATGTATGTATGTATGATGTATGTATGTATGTATGTAGATAGATATCAATATGTCAAGGCGGCGAGCTGGCAGAAACGTTAGCACGCCGGGCGAAATGCGTAGCCGTATTTCGTCTGCCGTTACGCTCTGAGTTCAAATTCCGCCGAGGTCGACTTTGCCTTTCATCCTTTCGGAATCGATTAAATAAGTACCAGTTACGCACCATTGCGTAACTGGTACTTATTTAATCGATTCCGAAAGGATGAAAGGCAAAGTCGACCTCGGCGGAATTTGAACTCAGATATAATTGACTTAATCCGTTTGTTTGTCCCCTCTATGTTTAGTCCCTTGTGGGCAATAGAGAAA
>NC_043008.1:33495904-33508404 GCF_006345805.1 Octopus sinensis
CCCAGAATTTCATCAATCCATATATTGCACTACAAATTATATTGGGTTATCCCATAAATAATGCGGTCTTTTCAATTGCATGAACTAAAAGTCGGAAAGGGGCGGGATAAACTACCTGCATTAACTTGCAATAAAAATAGGTAGTAATTTTACTTTGTGCTTATTCTTAGTGCAAGTTTTGAAGAGTGCAGTTCGATTTTAACAGTTGTTTTTTTTTCAAAGCTATAATGGATGTGGCAAAGGAGCATATTCGACATATTTTGCTTTATGAGTTCAATAAAGGCAACAACGCAACGGCAAGTTCGAGGAATATTAATGCAGTATATGGGGATCGGACAATAAGCGTAAGCCAGTGTCAACGGTGGTTTCAGAAATTTCCAGCCAGAAATTACAGCCTAGAAATGAGCCTCGTCCTGGAAAATCAGTATAGCTTGATGAGGACGTCCTGTAAACCATGGTAGAAGAAAATCCCATCGTAACTGTTGAGGAACTAGCAAAGAAGCTTGGATTTGTACATTCAACCATTCATCGACACATGCGTGCCATCGGAAAAGTCAGCAAGTTGGGTCAATGTTTGCTTTTCTTTACTGTCACGTCTCACGAATTAACGTTTTTTTTTTTCAACCGAATAGTGACTGGTGACTATAAAAATGTCAAGCGCCGAAGAAAGTGGGTAGTGAAATGAGAAACACCGGCACCCCACTCTAAAGAAGGTTTTCACCCACGTAAGGTGTTGTTATTTGTTTGGTGGGATATGAAAGGTTTAGTCCATTTTGAACATTTAAACCCAAACCAAACAATAACAAAGGAAATCTGCTGCGAGCAGCCTGAGCGACTTCAGCGCTAGAAGAAAAACGACCATCAAGACAAAAGGTGTTCTTTCATGAGGATAATGCTCGGCCATATACAGCGAGGATGACATTTCAAAGGCTGGAGCAGTTTGAATGGGAAACGATGCCCTCCCCCCGCCCCATCATATTCACCGGATATCGCCTCATCTGATTATCATATATCCCGCAGTCTTTGAAATCATTTGGACGGGAAAAATATGAATCCTGTAGTCGAAGTCGGAACTGGAAGAGTATTTTTCATCACAGACAAGTGAATTTTGAAAGAAGGGCTTTGCATTTCTACCATATAGATGGAAGAGCAATATTTTAGATTCTTTTCTACTCTAGGCACAAGGCCCGAAATTTTGCGGGGAGGGGGCCAGTCGATTAGATCGACCCAGTACGCAACTGGTACTTAATTCATCGACCCCGAAAGGATGAAAGGCAAAGTCGACCTCGGCGGAATTTGAACTCAGAACGTAAAGACAGACGAAATGCCGCTAAGCATTTCGCCCGGCGTGCTAATGTTCCTGCCAGCTCGCTGCCTTAGCAATATTTTAGATTAATGAAGAACTTTGTTTATCTTAATTTTCAAAGATAAAAGAAGTATAACAAAAATACCGCATTATTTATGGGATGACCCAATATATAACTTTACGTATTACGATTTTGCCTCGTTTTAGCGATACTAATATCCTTAACGATAGTGATCTTTTCCATGTGTATAAACATTTTCCCAAATATACACGCTCTAAATTTTAAAGTCTTCGAGAAAACTATAAGGTGATAATCAAGCTCTTAGCTTTGAATGCATTACATCTTATAGCAGAAATAGCTGTAAGCCAATGAAGTTGATTGCGTAATTCTTGAGTGTTCGAGCTAAATTCGACAGTTTGTGTAAAAGGGAAAGAAAACAATATCCCATCCAAAAATAAAGGTATTTTTAAAAAGGCAAAAAACATCAATTAGATTATGGCTGGGAAATAACAGTTTACTCAAAGTGGCCGCCCTCCTCCTCAGCCTGACGCATGCATTCCTCACTGTGTCCCTAGGAAGATCTTCGAACATCTTTTGATCTTAGCCACCAGCTCGGCCTTGGTGTTGCAAGCAGAGAGGTTGGTGTCTTTCTCAACTGCGCCCCACACTTAGTAACCCATGGGATTATAATCAAGGGAATTGGGATGCCAGAAATTGGGGTTATAGAACTTTTCGGACAACCACTTTTGACCCTTTCCAGAAGTATGGTAAGGGACCGACTGGGATTGACCAGTCTCCTGCAGCTTCTCATAGCTTTCTGAATTGAGTCTAAGGCCCAACATGACGTGACCCTCGCCGGAGACACACCCAAAGATTTTCACTGTTTGGAGGAACTTGGTTTTCATAATGCGTGAGATATCACATGGATTCTCGACAAGTTACCTGTTGTTTTGAGTGTTGTGCAACTGGTCCTAACAAAAGTTCTTTTCATTCGAGAAGAGCCAGATCATCTCCGGGTCAACAGGCGATGTTTGTTCAGGAGCTTGTTTGACTTTGGGACAAATACTGAGACCAAATGACAAAGAGAAACGCTTTGCCACATATATATATGTGTGTGTGTGTGTATTCTTTTACTCTTTTCATTTGACTGCGACCATGCTGGAGCACCGCCTTTATAATCGATCAAATCGACCCCAGAGCTTATTCTTTGTAAGCCTAGTACTTATTCTATCGGTCTCTTTTGCCGAACCAGCATCGGTTGTCAAGCGATGTTGGGGGGACAAACACAAACACACACACACACACACACATATATATATATGTATACATATATACTACGGGCTTCTTCCAGTTTCCATCCACCAAATCCACTCACAAGGCTTTGGTTGGCCCGAGGCTACAGTAGAAGACACTTGTCCAAGGTGCCACGCAGCGGGGCTGAACCCGGGACCATGTGGTTGATAAGCAAGCTAGCAAGCTACTTAGCACACGGACTGACTTGTGTTGCAAAAGTTAGAACATGCAATTTAAACAATCGAAACCATTATAATTGAAGCTGGGTGTATATAGAATGCATTCTACTGATTCCAATCAGTCTTTTACCATAATGAGCTATTTATATTAAAACAGGATGTTCTTTTTGTTTTTTTTTATAAGCATTCTTTTTTATATTATCCTAGAAATGCCTCGTATGCAGTGCATTCGTGCAGGAAGGGCTTTTGATATGCATATACGTACCCAGCCATCCACTCACTTTCAATAAGCCACCACCGGTGAAACTTCGAATTCCCTAACAATAGTATTGTAATGAATATTAGATTCTGCAGAAGAATTGACTCTTTCATCCAGCAGTGTTCGGTTGGGTTATTTTTATGAATTTAGAAAAAAAAAAGAAAAAAAATTATCTTTGACTGCATGTGCGTCTACTAATACATACATACATACATACATACATACACACACACACACACACACACACACACACACACACACACACACACACACACACATATATATATATATATATACACACATACGCATGCACACATATACATGCATATACATACATATATGCATACACACATATATGCGTATACATATACAAACATACGTATATATATATATATATGTGTGTGTGTGTGTGTGTGTGTGTGTGTGTAGATCCTATGTATATACATACATACTAATTTGCGATAATCCCCTCTCCCTCCCCCTTCTCTCTCGCTCTCTCCCTCCCCCTCTCTCTCTCTCTTTCTAAAGCATGTTTATGTGTGTAATCAACAGTAAA
Source organism: Octopus sinensis (assembly GCF_006345805.1). Taxonomy (NCBI): domain Eukaryota; kingdom Metazoa; phylum Mollusca; class Cephalopoda; order Octopoda; family Octopodidae; genus Octopus; species Octopus sinensis. The sequence continues at coordinate 33,499,499 of NC_043008.1, forward strand.
CTGGATTTCATGGTGTTCCTTTTTCATTGTTATTATATTTGTTATTGTCGGTTCCAACGTCATAATGAGTGAATGCCTGTTCTTTCATTGACTTGGCTATAAGCTGTAGCGCAAGTATTAGTAGTCATTCACGGAAAGAGGGGGCGAAAATACTAAACATATACAAAAATTGGGATATCCTAAGAGAGCGACTACTGTCTTCTATATTTAGATCAGATGAGGTTTTCCCCACTGTAACTTGTTCTGGTGATTCACTTACTTTGATAAACTGTATAAAAATAACAAGATATTTTAACGAATTTGAAATCTAAACCATTTGACAATGAGAATTTAAAGCACAATTGCATTCCAGCTGTGCAGGTGAACGCTTATATACAAACAAACATACACGTGTTCTCACATACGCATGCATACATAAATACGTGCTTACAAACATACATGCATACAGACGTAGGAATATAATACTTGCGTACATAAATACATGCATACATACATGCATACATACATACATACATACATACATACATACATACATACATACATCATACATACATACATACATACATACATACACACACACACATACATACACACGCACAAATATACATACATACACATACATACATACATACATACATACATGTACACATGCATACATAAATACATACTTGTAAACATACATGCATGCATACGCACAAATATAACACTTGCGTACATAAATACAAGCATGCATACATGCATACATACATACATACATACATACATACATACATACATACATACATACATACATACAACATACATACATACATACATACACACACACACACATACATACATACATACATACATACACACATACATACACACGCACAAACATACATACATACATACATATATACATACATGCACACATACATGTACACATGCATACATAAATACATACTTGTAAACATACATACATACATACACGTATGCAAACATACATACATTTATACATGCATGCATACATAAATATGTACTTACTAACATGCATGCATACATACGTACATATATAATACTTGCGTACATAAATACATGCATATATACATGCATACATATATATATATATATATGCATACATGCATGCATATATGCACTCATGCATACATACATGCATACACATGGGCGCACACACACACACACACACACACAACACACACACACATCATACATCATACATTATACATTCAGGCATACATATCAAGAGCTAGTAGTCGTTTCCTCGATGGTGACTCACTCGATTTCAAAGAAATAGCAGCAAAATTTCCCTGATGCTTCCTCATTCTACCAAAAAAGAAAAAAAGAAAAGAAGAAAGGCTGGTTCCGGTTGGTATACATTTGATCGTTGGTCTACCCTATTAAACACAACCCAGGGTTAAACAACAACAACAGCAGTAGCAGCAGCAATGTGCACACACACACACATAAATATAATGCACATACCACAAAACAAGGATTATCGTTCATTTGAAAAGCTGTAAAGTCAATTAAAGAAATTGAAAGAACAACGTTAACGCAAAAGTCTTAGTCTTTTATTATAATTCCGTTCACGTCATGTTTCAATTTCAAAAATTCTTTAGACCCCTCACCCACTCATTACCTCTACCGCCACCATCGATGACACCAGGAACATTTCACGATGAAAAAGAGAAAAGAAACTTAAAAACAAAATAACTTTTAAAAAATATTACATTAAATAAATAAATAAATAAATGAAATACCAGTTAGTCATTCTTCTATTATAATTCCATTCACATCTAGAATGCTTTATAGGAATATTAAATCAAATTCGGTACTTCACTGGTACTTTATTTTATCGATCCTTGAAGAATGAAAGGCAAATTTGATTTCGTCTGTTATTTAATTTCGACATCTCTAACGCTCATAGGAATACTAAATCGGTCGAAGTCTTTGACTGGTACTTTATTTTATCAACTCTGGAGGATAAAAGGCAAAGCTGACATCAACGGGATTTGAACTCGTGGGTTCGTCTTTCAAAGCGTTCAAACATGACTATTTCACCCTATGTTTTCTTTTCTTTTTTTTTTTTATTTTAACAAAAAATGATATAGGCACATGTGTGGCTGTGTGGTTAGAAGTTTGCTTCACAACCACATGGCTCCGGGTTCAGTTCCACTGAGTGCCACCTTACGCGAGTGTTTCTGCTGTAACCTAGGACCGACTAAAGCCTTGAGAGTGGATTTGGTATACGGAAACTGAAAGAAGCCCGTCCTACATATATATATATTTCGTTTTTGCATTTGGTTTGCAAGATTCTTTATGTGAATTCGTGTGTTGAAGCATATTTTATTGTGTCTGAGGAGAGTCATTCTCTTTTAGTGCCCTATTAATTAACACACTCATCGGTTTGATTTCCACTCATTTACTTACTTATTTTTTTCTAAAATTTTCGTAACGTCTTGCAAGTAAATGAGTGGAAGTCGAACCGGTGAATGTGTTAAGTAATAAAGCACTAAAAGAGAATGACTCTCTCAGACACAGATATATATATATATATATAGGAGAGGTATTGGCATCCAGAAGACCCAAGATGACAGGTAAGGCTAAGTGCTACAGGAGGACCGTAGTTAGACTCTCGGTTCGATAATAATACAAGTGAGGAGTCTAATGCGGGTCTTGTGTGAGCATGTATATGTTAAATAAAATGAGACAACAAAACTAAGGCTGTGTGAAATTTATAGGATATTTATAAGGAGAAAGGTAGTCTTACAGCTGTTTCTGGGATATTAAGCGTATCCCTTCGTCAAAGACAATATGAGAAAGTTAACTAAAGGGAAATAGTAGAGTTCTAAATAAGTAGTGATTTTGAAAAAGGATGGATATAGGAAATGTAAAGGGAAATAAAAGAATAAAAATACGAATAAAAATAAAAGTAAAAATACATGCAGGATGTTACAATTGCAGTTCCATTATCCAAGGGAAGTGCTGTGCAGAATGGAATTTATGGAATTTATCTCCATACTAATCACTCGTAGTAACAAAATACGAATTCCTATAGGAATCTACATACCATGGACAAGAAGCAATTCTACCCATTCTACACAGCACTTTCCTTGGATAATGGAATTGCATCTGTAACATCCCACATATATTTTAATATTAATTTTTATTCCCTTATTTTCGTTTATACTTCCTATATCCATTCTTTTCTAAAATAATTCCTTATATTGAACTATACTGTTTCCCTCTATTTAACGCTCTAATATCGTCTCTGATGAAGGGATATGCCTAATATCCCAGAAACAGCTGTAAGACTATCTTTCTCTTTATAAATATCCTATAAATTCCACACAGCCTTGGTTTTATTGTCTCATTTTAAGATATATATATATATATACATGTGTGTGTGTGTGTGTGTGTGTGTGTGTAATATCTACGTATGTCTGTCTTTGTGTCTGTGTTTTACCCCCCCCCCCCATCACCGCTTGACAACCGGTGTTGGTGTGTTTACGTCCTTGTAACCTAACGGTTCGGCAAAAGGGTTCGATAGAATAAGTACCAGGCTTAACAAAATCAAGTACTGGGGTTGATTCATTCGATTAAAACCCTTCAAAGCAGTGCTCCAGCATGGCCGCAGTCAGATGACTGAAACAAGTAAAAGGTAAAAGACATAGTGTATTAGGACTATATTATCCAAATGTGTCCTTCCAGTTTGAAGACCATAGGGTGTGGTTTAAGGGAAATTGACTGCTATTCCGAACAAATCGAATCACCGCGAAGAGGCTCATTCTAGCGAATACCCTATAGTGGGGCTTGCACAGTGTTGGTAGTTCTGCCTCATTTTTGCCATATATCATGAGTTCCTATTTATATCCAACCAAAACTGACTTTGCCATTCGTTCATCGATGGTGAAAGGGAAGCATATAAAATAAGGAACAGTTAATTAAATGTGGATTGATTTATCAGTGAAGTGTGCGCCCTTCCCTTATCATCTGTGGCCTTGTGCCAATGTAGTAAATCGATATTAGAAGCTGATGACTAAGCGAAATTGGGAAAGTTGTTCTGTTCTGTCTATGGTTATTCTTGTGTGGTTAATACGAAGCACTTGAAACTAATACGTCGAGATATTATAATGATTCTATCATGGGGTAACCTATACTTTTTCGTACAAAACCTTAAAGGATTGATTACTTAGTGAATTGTTGCCTATTAGAAGTATTGTCACTCCATCCTGCTTCTCCTGAAGAATCACCCCCCACCCCGACCAACAATGAAAATAGTGTTTAATTTAGATGGCATTAATCAATTCTTTTATCTTGCGCATCTTTACTTTGAAAGTTTAAAAAAACTAATACATAACCAATAAATAATAATAATAATAATAATAATAATAATAATAATAATAATAATAATAATAATAATAATAAATGCCCTGATGCAGTACCAGGCAGTGGCTCTCATGGCTTCTGATCTTACTGATTGGAAGTGTTATCATGTACATTGTTTTGTCTTGGTATAAAAGATGGGCTACAGCAAATATTCTGCTCAATACCACAGATTTGCTTGTCAGTTGTTCGACCTTAACCGGTTGATCATGTCCCTTAGTGGCTGACGATATATGCATCTCTGATCACGAGCAGAAGTAGTGGGGGAGCATCATAGCCATGTGTGATCTGAAGAAAATTCTAACTGGGCTCCACCTGCAAGGTCATGTGCTGTTTATCTTGATATGAGATCACCATGTCGTGCACATATGGTTGTGATGCATGTGCCTGGTGTACCCTTATCAGACGGGTAGTCATGATGGGTATACTGGGCTTCGTATATTTTACCCCAGTGTCACTTTGATGGCATGCTCTGCTCACTGACTCAATAATAATAATAATAATAATAATAATAATAATAATAATAATAATAATAATAATAATAATAATAATAGTTTCAAATTTTGGCACAAGGCTGGCAGCTTTTGAGGGTGGGAGGAATCGATCACATCGATCCCAGTACTTGACTGGTACTTATTTTATAGATCCCGAAAGGATGAATGGCAAAGTTCGCCTCGGCGGAATTTGAACTCAGAAGACGGACGGATGAAAAGCCTAACTGTTATGTCAGCTTGCCGCCTAACAATAATAATAACAATCCTTTCTACTACAGACACAAGGCCTGAAATTTGTTGGGAGAGGACTACTCAACTCGTACTCATTTTATCGACCCCGAAAGGATGAAAGGCAAAGTCGACTTTGCTGGAATTTGAACTCAACGGGCGAAATACTGCTACTCATTTCGTCCAGCGTACCGACGATTCTGCCAGTTCACAGTCTTAACAATGACAATAATGACGAACCATCTTCCAAAATTTATTGAAGCGACAACAATTACATGGAGACTATGAGAATATTGCAAAATATCATCTATATGCCATATAATATTATATGTGTGTGTGTGTGTGTGTGTGTGTATCTATATCTATCTCTCTCTATATAAACGGCAGTTTGTCTGTGCGTGTTTCTGTGTGTCTGTTTGCTTGTACCCTCACCCTGACCACGGCTTCCAACCGATTCTGATGAAACTTGACACACACATAGCCCAATGTCATAATTCAAAACTAACGCAGCGAAAATTTTGAAAAGTTCCCCCAGTTCTGAAAAAAATCGATAAATTCGACATGGGGGTCAAGAATCAGAAACACAAACTGTATAGGGGACGCAACTCCACCTTTTTTTACTCTCAAAAAAAATTTACCATCATTTTTTTCCATTTTTTTGCTATTTTTTGGCTATAACTCTCTAAAAATGCTTTATAGTTATTTCCCTTACAAACCTGAGCAACGCCGGGCGATACTGCTAGTCTATCTATATATATATATACATATACACACACACACATATATACACACAAAAACTAGACTAGTGGGGAGAAATATGTAGTGATGGGTATGTAATCGTGAATTAAAGTATGTAAAGAGATCAAAGTTGGTTATGCGTGCATATTTAGACGTGTTCTGTATTTTTCGAGGAAAAAATTTTCTTTGTTTAAGCGTTCTTGTAAAGAAATTGCATCTTTGCACTGGTTATATAATATATATATATATATATATATATATAATATATATATATATATAAAATATATATATATATATATATATATATATATATATATGTCCGTATTTTATTTGTCTTTATTCCCATGTAGTCATCCACCTAGGGTACATGTTATTACGGGTTGGTGGTTGTCAGTTTGTTATTTTTCTTTCGTGTATTTTATCCATCTATTGTGTTTGAAATTATGGGTTGATGGTTGTCTTCTATGTTACATGTGTTGGCTACTTGCAGTGTTATGTATTGTTGAATATGAATTTCTAGTCTGTACTTGGGGTGAGATGGAGGTCATTTCCGCGTGTGTTCTTGGGTAATTAGAGTTTCAATACCTTAGTCCGGTCCCTGGGGGGTTGGTGTTTATGTTTGTTTTCGATTTCCTCGTATTTTTTGTTGTTGTCGTTCGTTTCGTTTTCATAATGGAGTTTTCTCCATAGTTTTTTTCATAGTGAACCACTCTTGTTGTTTTTCCCACATTTTTATAGATTTTTCTTCTTCCGGCTTTGTGTCTTCCTTCCATAGTTTTTGCCGTTTTTCACGACATTGATTGTCACTCCGCTCAGCAAACATAACTGCGTCAATATTTTCTACTTTCTCTTCGTGTCGTATTTTTTGTGATTGTAGAAGAGCGATTTATGCTTCGGGTCGGCATAAAGCTAAATTCGTACGTATTCCAATGTCTATTCCAGTGATTCACTTCTTATTCCTTTAATAAGAAATTTTCTGGGCAGGACTGGGTTTTCTTTGCTTCGCCAGTTCTGGTAGGTGTTTGCTATATTGTTGCATCGAATGCTTTTCTAATGTGCATGTTTCCGTTGATTAACAAGTTTCTTTCAGAGATGTGGTTTTAAGTGATTTTGTTGTATCTCAGTTCTTGCTGCTTTCTTGTTGTTCGTCTCTGTTCTTAGAGTACCTTCGCAATTTTATCTGTATTGGCGAAGATTGTGTCAAGTCTTGAAATAAGTAAGTTCAACATATTAGATATTTCTGTGAGAAATTCTTCTGTATTTTTAGTGTTTCTCGGCTGCGAGTTTGATTGTGATCCATTCATTCTGGCATCTTGTACATCCAAGGAGATATGCATAGAGTGTTAGGTGATGTACAGAAATTGAATATTGAGAAAAAAAAGTCGTCAGAATTTTGGAAAAAAAATCTTTTTATTTCTTTACTATTATTAACGCTTTCGTTCGTTTCTCGAACTTGTCAAATAAAATAGTGTGAGTGTATAAACAACTTGTTCATTTATATAAAACAGATGTTGGTGGGGTGTTTAGAAGAGAACATTGTTTTTGAGATTCCATTGACAATGGAGATGGGTAGATAGAAATATAGGTAGAGAGGGGGAGAGAGAGTTGGGAATCACCTTCCTATTCACGATTCATATATATATATATATAATATATATATATATATATAACCTCCAGAATCAAAGTATTGTTGCGAGCAAGGATTTTTAAAAAAGATCTTGCAAATCAAAGAATGAACAATTAGCAGTTAAGTTAGTGCTATCATATTTAATGCAGAGGGCAACAAAAAGCTAACTACAAATAACTATAGGGAGAGAAAAATACAAATCTTAGTCGTTGTGAGACTTTTGAAAGTATGGTTAGACAATATTATTGTGAGACTTTTGAAAAGTATGGTTAGACAATTCTATACTTGTTTCAATATTACTAAACCTCTTCAGTTCCCTGTACTTACTGAAATAGGTGTGAGGGTATATTTAAGTAGATGTTACAATGTCACAATTCTGTACATGTTCCAATATTACTAGACTTCTTCAGCGAAACAAATTTCCCTGTACTTACTGAATTAGGTATGAGAGTATATTTAAGTAGATGTCACAATGTCGTACGTGAAGGCGCGTGGCTTAGCGGTTACGGTATTCGGTTCCCAATCATAAGCTCATGAGTTCGATTCCTTGAGCAAGATACTTTATTTCACGTTGCTCCAGTTCACTCAGCTGGCAAAAATGAGTAGTAGCTGTACTTCAATGGGGCAGCCTTGTTACATTCCGCGTGTCACGCTGAATCTCCCTGAGAACTACGTTAATGGTATGCGTGTCTGTGGAAGTTCAGCCACTTGCATGCTATTTTCACTAGCAAGCTGTTCTGTTGATCGGGTCAACTGGAATCCTCGCCATCGTAACCGACAGAGAGCTACAATGTTGTACACTAACAGACGTAGAAAAAAAAATAGAAGCATCAAAGAACGAATTATTAAAGAGACAAGTCAAGCAAGAGAGCCTCTCCGTGGTCGCTCGACGAACTAGAAATAGTAAACAAATTTCAAATTACACTCTACAGTTCTTTTTTTTTTTTAATGTCACATTGGATAATTGATCCGAGATACACTTTAACTGCTAATTTGTCCATACTCACGACATACTGAGCTACTCTCAGACGGTTTCAGTCGAATTATTCTTCTATGATACGAGATTGCAAGCCAATTGCTCACACCTTCCTATTTCTGAACTTATAAGCCTTCTGACAGCTCAACGTAGTCGCCTCAGAATAAGAGAGAGAGAGAGGTGGGGAAAGTACAAGAAGAAGAATTAACCAATATTTGATTGGTACTTTATTTATAGATTCTAAAAGGATTTCAGCAAAGTCGATCTTGGTAGGAATTGAGATCAGAGCGCAGAAAGCTCCAACGACTATTCAAATGGAACAATCACAGCTCAGAATGAAACAGTCACAGCTGTACTTTGATCATAGAGTTGCTTCTCTATCAGAGATGGGCGAAACTATTACCAAAATATGAATAAGCAGGAATTGCTGGATTGAATATTGAAATAACATTTA